>NC_058135.1:61628222-61705065 GCF_016433145.1 Gracilinanus agilis
CTCATAGTCTTACTTGCCTAGATCTCTGCAAAGTGACTTACCCTGGGTCACACTTGCAGTAAATACCAAAGGCAGGACTTGAAGCCTAGTTTTCTTGGCTTTGAGACCAGCTCTCCCCGCTATTCTAGATTCTGTGCATGTATGTGTGTGTGTGTGTATTTTTATGTTTATGCTTATTTGTGTATGTGTGTGTTTTGGTTTCTTGAATCAGACACATTCAAAGACCATAGAGTATGAAAAGTACCAGAATTCAATAAAAGATTTGATATTTATACAAATCAAAAGTTGAGTAAAAAACTAGGATGTAAAATAGAAAGTTGATTTCTCAACAGAAAGTAAGTTTTTCTCCTTCCACTTTCCATTGACTCCCAATTTTGAGGGAAATGTCTATAGTTGGAATCATTCTCTATACCTTGGTGACTATAGCCAATGGAAGGAAACTTTCTCATCACTTTCCTACTAACAAGGATTTTTGTCAGCATTAATAAGATGACAACTATAAATCTCTTGAAAATCATTGAGAGCAATCAGATATTTTGCTATTTTGACAATTATTTATCACAGTTAGCATTATGTTTTAAAATGTAAAATGGCAACTTCATTGAATCAAGCTTGACTTTTTAAAGTTTTATAATTAATGTAATATGTTATATTCAAAGCCTTTGAATTTACTCCAGTATATGTATTTTTAAACTATCTGATTGACCCTTCTTGTGTTTTCTTCTTTTTTATCAGTACAATGCCAAGCCAATCTTTTTTCTCCATCTCAAAACAAAACAAAACCAAATACACAGGAAACCAAGATAAATCCACATACTTGCAACATTTAGTTAATTTTTGTTTTATTAGTTGATATCTATTTCAGTTAGTATTTTTTTCCTTTTCTACTCCTCTGGGAGAGGGTTGAAGGAACAAAGAAAACTGTAAAATATGCATAATTGAGCAAATACCTCCATTGCTCAAATCCAAAACTACTTGTAAAAATTACTATAAAACTTATTGAGTCCATTGCCTTTCTGCCACTAATAAGTTTTACACTAATTTTTACAATTAGTTTTGAAACAAGGATAACACACCCCAATGAGATAGCAAGTATCTTATGCAGAGAATCATCCCAATTTCTAATAACTCCCTGGTTCTTCTAATTTTTTTTTACCCTTGTACTTCGGTGTATTGTCTCATAGGTGGAAGATTGGTAAGGGTGGGCAATGGGGGTCAAGTGACTTGCCCAGGGTCACACAGCTGGGAAGTGGCTGAGGCCGGGTTTGAACCTAGGACCTCCTGTCTCTAGGCCTGACTCTCACTCCACTGAGCTACCCAGCTGCCCCGGTTCTTCTAATTTTAAAGCATAGCCAATGTTGAAAAGTGGAAAAGGGGACATATGACATTCACATAAAATGTGAAGAAGGGAAATGAAGGAAAGTTGAGAAATATAATGCCCAAGATGAACTGATCCTACTGGAAATAGATACTCATGGGCACTTTGCATGAGGACTATCCCCCCTACATATAAAATAAGGTGCACGTTTACTTTGAGTTTGGGGGAGGAAATAAACAAAATATAAATTCAAGCTGTTATCTCAAAAATAATGAGTTTCAAAGAGATCAAACCATTAGACTTCCACAATTCTTTTATGAAACCATTATAATTTTGGGCAGGGGGAACGTGGTTCATGAATTTTGAACATTCCAGACATTCTGCTCTACAGAAATGTTCAAATCACAGTTAAGGGTTGAGTATAGGCTCAGGTCAGCTTTGGTTCGAGCCTAGAAGACTTTCAGTCTCTACATAGATTTCATGCATACAATTATTCCGTACATGAGATTCTGAAATTGTTTTTGGACAAAGTCAAGTAGAGAACCAAGCAATTATTTTATGAATGAAGTTAGTGCACACAACTAACTTTAATTATTTGAGTTCCACATGCACATGGCAATTTTTTCCTATTATATAAAAATTAAGTTCCTATGTAGAACAGTTCAAAATATATATGTAATGTCTTCCTATTATGTGAAAATGTAATGATTCCATGTTATTTATTGTCTTTGAATAATATGAAGGCTTAACAAATTATCAATTAATCATAAAGGTATAAAAAGTGGTTTCAATTCAGTGAGGACCCATTGAAAGAGCCATGGATGTGAAGTCAGAGGACAGAGATTCGAAACCTGGCTCTCTTACTTACTACCTTTGGGTGCTTGGGAAAGTGTCTCAACCACTAGTTTCCACATCTGCAAAATGAGAGAATTGGATGAGATGACCTCTAAAGTTCCCTCCAAATCAATGATTCTGTGAATTCCATGAATTCCTTGACTTTTTCCACTTTCTTTACTATTTTTTTTACTATCTTGGATATTATTTTAAAGCAACCTTTTAAAAAGTGTTTGCAAATAGATTCTGTCTCAGTTTTTAAGTTAAGTGGATAATTAAATGTCCAGGGATGACTTAACTGTGTATTTCAGATAGCCTCTAGTCACAATTTTTCAGAATGTCACCTCAAACGAAGAAGTAAGTGAAATGGCATTAGAGTTTTCTATTAGCTGGAACAAAGTCCAGGCCCTAAATCCTTGCACTTTGCTCCTTAGACCCTCTTTCAAAGACTTACTAGCTCTTACAGTGTATTTAGTATACCATTCTTTAAAAGCTTGGTTATCTGCTTTCTCAGCCTAATAGCAGATAAGAAACAACAAACCAAAAGTATGTAGGTTTTGAGGTGGGAAAGGATTTCTCTAACATGCAAAGCACAGTGATCAAGCTGACAACTTGATGTTGAAAGGAGGACCCAGAAAAACTAAAAGAACATATAGAGCTGTCTTATACAGGAAGGTGCAATGCTGGATGTGCAAAATAATGGACATAGAGAATAAGTAAGAAAATATTTCATGCTATTCAGTACTTTCCATTTTGAAAGAAAGGTAGGCAAAGGCAGCTCTGTGATCCAATGAATAGAGAGACCTGGAGAAGGGAGATTCCGGATTCAAAATCTAACCACAGACTCTTCTAATCTGTGTGACCCTGGGCAAGTCACTTAAACCCTGTTGCCTAGTCCTTACCACTTTTCTACCTTGGAACCAACAGACAGTATAGATTCTAAGACAGAAGGCAAGAGTTTTTTTAAATACAGAAAGACATATTTTCTTTAACAAAAAGCAAATATTCCATCCAAATTGTTTGTTCTTCTTTTAAATAAAGCTTTGATACCCTTTATTCATCTGAAAACTTCATTTTTGCAGAATAATTTAATCATAGAATGCCCAGCAAGGAAAGATTTCTACCTAAAATTCAAAAACTTATGATATCTTTATTTAAAACATTGTCCCTAGGAATGAGGAACATGCAAAAGATAATAATGCACTCTCTGTCTTAAGAAATGTGCATCCCATACAGGTAGGCTGGGCAGTGGTTAGACTTCTAGGTCTTGAGTCACGAAGACCTTCAAATTGAACTCAGACACTTTCTAACTTTGTGACCCTGGGCAAGTCACTTCACTTGTGTTTACCTCAGCTTCTTCAACTGTAAAATGGGAATAATTAACAGTACCTCCCTCCCAGAGTAGTTCTAAAGATCAAATGAGATAATGATAAAGTACTTAGTACAGGGCCTTCAACAACAAAATGAATAGGACCTCATTTTAGGTGAACTCAACTGATGTGAATTTAGGTATATTGGGAATAAAGAAAATAAAGTCAGAAAAACACATAAACTATTTTTATTTTTATTTAAAATTTAAAATTTAATTTTTATTTAAAATTAAAATTTATTTTTAAAATTTAAAAGTTAAATATAAAAAATTAAAATTATGTGTTAGATCAAACACTACTTTTCCAATCCTCATAAAATCTCACAGCACTTTATTCAATCACCCTCCTTCTCACTCTGAAAAGCATTCGTTGTCATTACCCTGTTTTGCCCAAACATTAGCTCCAGCACTTATTTGGTCCAGAATTCTCTCTTGGAATGAGTTATGTTCATGACAGAGCAGCGCTTCTCTTTATTTCATTAATGTTATTTAGTTATTAATAATGGTTCCAGTGTGTATGATGCTGTTTGTTCTGATAAGTCTAAGCAAAGTTGTAAAGAACCTTGAGTTGAACTTTATTCAGGTAAGAAATACTTATTAAATAATGGTTTGCTATAATGAGCAATTTTCAGCGTACTTGAAAGCTCTTGGAATGTATTGATGATGTAAAACTAGGTCCTATTTTATTTAAATTTAGCTATTGTTGTTCTTCCTTCTTATCCTATTGGGTTTTTTAAAGGCAGATGTATTTGATAGTCAATTTGCCCAGGCTCCTTTTTGAGCTATATCAGTTGTGTAGTCCAAATTTCTCATTATGCAGACAAAGACATTGAGGCTCAGGGAACATAAGCAACACGCCCAAGATGCCTCAGTGGTTGCACACAGATAAGGACGCCAGTGGGCAATTTTTCCCCTCCAGTCCTTTTTGTTGACACATGCTGTTCTCTCTAATGATTTTTGACACCATGGTGTATGAGGGTTCCTAGAGTTTTCCTTGACCCTACTCTAATGATCCATTGTTAGGTGCAGCTTACTGGTGTATTGGATAGTGCTGAATTTGGAATCAAGAAGATCCAGATTGAAAGCCTATTTCTGGGGCAGCTAGATAGTTCAGTGGATAGAAAGCAAAGCCTAGAGATGGGAGTTCCTGGGTTCAAATCTGATCTCAGATACTTTCTAGCTTTGTGATCCTGGACAAGTCACTTAATTCCAATTGCCTAGCCATTCCTACTCTTCTGCCTTGGAACCAATACTTAGTATTGATTTTTGACTCAAGTTGAGGGATTTTTAAAAGTCCATTTCTGAAATTTATCAGCTGTGAACACAGTGCTTGGAACATCATGAGTGCTAAAGAAATGCTTCTTGACTGGCATACTGTGTATAACAACTGACACCAGTCATTCTAAATCACACTCCACAGCTTGTCATGTAACCTCTCTGAACCTAAGGCAGCTCTCTAAGACTGAGTTATAAAGGAGAGTTCCTAAGCTGAGGAAATCCCAAGTCTTTGAAGCATTGATTAGCTTTGTATTTGCACTTTCCTGAAATGTGATTATCAAAGTCAGTCAATTTTAATAGCTTAAGTTTTTACTGAGCAGAAACTAAGCAAGTTGTAGTTGAATGGGAAATGGATCATAGATGCAGAGGCCAAGAAAGAGATAGCAGAGTTGATTTTATTATGAGGAAAGTGAAAGAAAATAAAAAGCATCACTGCATGAGCTTCTTACACAGTCACGTCATATTAAAATGCTCTCAATGAGGAAAAAAAGTCACAAAAATCATTATCCAAGATATGTATATATATAATATATAATGTATATATTATATATATAGTGGAGAATGAAGAGGTAGGCATTGAGGAGAATTACACTCCAACTTAAATCAAATCAGTATATACTTTTGTTTTTGTTCGGTTGTTTCAATCATATCTGAATTTCCAAGACCCCAGTTTTGGTTTTCTTGACAAAGATACAGGAGTGATTTACCATTTTCTTCTCCAGTTCATTTTACAAATGAGGAAACTGAGGCAAATAAGGTTAATTGACTTGCCCAGGGTCACATAGCTAGTAAATGTCTGAGGTTAGATTTGAACTTATGAGGATGAGTCTTCCTAGACCCAAGTCTAGTATTCTACCCAGTGTACCAGCTGTCATTAATATACACTTTGATATCTTGTGAATTCAATGGTAGGCTGAGCATATTGGAGAATAGTGAAAAATAATTTGAGAATATGGCTCAGAAATAAAATAGGATGAAGTTAAACTATAGAGAAGCCACAAGACTCTAAATAATGAATATTTTCTTCAAAATCACTTCTTCAAGTCAGAAGCCAATTTTCATAGCAAGTATTGTATATCACAAATGAAACACTATATCTTTGAAAAAAATCCTAACTTCTATCTTAGCATTAATTCCAAGACAAAAGAATGGTAAGAGATAGATAACTGGGCTTAAGTGACTGTCCCAGGGTCACACAAGTAGGACATGTCTAAGGCCAAATTTAAATCCAGGACCTTCCATCTCCAGACCTGACTCTTTATTCCCTGAGCCTAGCTGAGCTGAAATACTATATCTTAACAGAAAAGTAATGACTCTAGCAAAATAGAAGCCATTTCTGTTTAGATAGATTCATACTGCTAACTTGTTGGAATGAAGTTGAAAATCAACACCAAATTCAAATATAGATATCGATATCGATATAGATATATAGATATTACATATAATTGAAGTACATCCCCTTGACCTATTGGGCAAACTACTGATGCCATAAACAAACAAATGGTGAACAGATGTATAAATGAATAAATGGATGATGTACTATAATAATTTTCTTTTTAAATTTATTTTATTTTACTGATTAATTATGAAAATATTTCCATAGTTACACTCTCACCCCCTTCCCATAGACAATGTGCAATTCCACTGGGTTTTACATGTGTCATTGATCAAGGCCTATTTCCATATTATTAATATTTGCACTAGGGTGATCCTCTAGAGTCTGCATCCCCAATCATATCCCCATCAACCCATGTGATTAAGCAGTTGTTTTTCTTCTGTGTTTCCACTCCCACAGTTCTTTCTCTGGATGTGGATAGTGTTCTTTCTCATTGATCCCTCAGAATTGTCCTGGATCATTGCATTGCTGCTAGTGGAGAAGTCCATATAATCATTTTCTAAAGGTTTTTAATTGATATTAATAAAATACTAGCCAGTGAGGAAGTTACCTCAGCTAGTTTACATTTTATCTCCTTATATAGCAGAAATGTTTGGCATCCAAACCCAAATTCATTTACAAACTCTGAGAGAGGAAAATTGTGGAAGATTATGGGTAGTATTGCCAAAAGAAAACATTGAGAAGCAATGGGAAGAAAAAATAAATTTATGGAAAGCTTTCCATGAGATTCAATTAGAACAGCTCATCCTAAGAACATTTAAGAATGAAGTTGAAAGCATATTTAAGAAATGAAAGATAAATTCTTTTTTTCATCAGTGACAGTAGAGCAACCACATCTGAACATGACAATCTCTAGTATGCTGCTGGTGGATAAGGAAATGACACTGAGGAAAACAAAAACAGGAATACAGGTGGGGAGAGAGAGAGAGAGAGAGAGAGAGAGAGAGAGAGAGAGAGAGACAGACAGAGACAGAGACAGAGAGAGACAGAGAGAGAGACAGAGAGAGACAGAGAGAGAGACAGAGAGACAGAGAGAGAGACAGAGAGAGAGACAGAGAGAGACAGAGAGACAGAGAGAGAGAGACAGAGAGAGAGACAGAGAGAGAGACAGAGAGAGAGAGACAGAGAGAGAGAGAGAGAGAGAGAGAGAGAGAGAGAGAGAGAGAGAGAGAGAGAGAGATCTCTGCTGGAAGCAACCCAATTTGAAGCATTAGGGAATTAGTTCTCATGATTTATGAAAGAGGAGAATGCTATTAAAGTATAAGGAAAAAATTACAGATCTTGTTATTATCCCAAACCATGAGAATATCAAATAACTATATACTCATTACCCTACATTTTCATTCCTTTAAAACCATTGTGAAAGTGATTTATTCATACATAAAGGACAGGGGGACAAACAATCTTATATAACTCTATTATCATTTAAAAATACATTTTTCATTTTATTACAAATTTTAGAACCACCAACAATTCAAAAGATCCCAAAACTCAAAGAACAGGCAGGGTTTCACACATATTTCTCTGCAAGAAACCATACCTTTACATTCAGACTGAAAACTGCAGAGAATGCAAAGTCTGATCATATCTATTGCTAATGTTTATAATTTTTAAAACCCCTTTGATTCAGTGCTCCTAGGTGGCACAGAGGAAAGAGTACAGAACTTAAAGTCAGGAAGACATGAGCTGGAATCCTATGCTCAGATATTTGCTATCTATGTGACCTTTAGTGAGTCACTTAAATCTCTTCCTGCTTCAGTTTCCTCATCTGTAAGATAGGTATAATAAGAGTACCAAAGTCATAGAGTGACTGTGGAGATCAAATGTGTTGCTATCTGTAAAGTATTTTGAAAACCTTATTGTGCTATGTAAATGCTTGCTAAATCATCATCAAAAAGCCATATCCAATTCATCCATTAAGATCATATAAGATACTTTGATATATTAAACAATGGAAGTAATTTTGCATTAATGAACACTGATTAGTAAAGTCAAGCAAGGCATAAAATAAGGTGGTATATGATACTTACAAATTCTTGTCACTCTCATAATGTATATTCAAGAAAAAGTCCAAATGAAAAGAAATTTTCTATAGATGCTGATGTTCTTCAAATTCTGTACCTATGCTAATAACATCAACCTTAAGAACACTGGAAAAAGGGATTAGGAGAGAACAACCATTTATTAATTTCTTATTATGTACTAGGTACTGCTAAGCATTTGCAAATACTCTCTCAACGTTTACTAAAAGAATGCCATATTCACTATACACATCAAAATTATATCATTTGGTTTAAGGATATCTGTTATCCAAGCTACTAGAATGCCTCTTGTCCAAGCTATAAGAAGTCAGTAATGTTGATCCATCACTATCTCTATCTTAGAGAGGCACTGAAGAACTGGACCTGAAAATGAAGAGAAGGAAAAGAATATGATGTATTATATTGTGGAAAATATGTAGCCTTTTCACTGACTTTCAACTTCTCTTTTAAAGAAAACTCCATCTATTTATCACTATAAATCATAACATATAATCTCTGAGGAATCAGAGTTTGGGGTTCATCCAAAGGGCAATGGATAGAAGGACAGTGGACCAACACAAGTTAAAATCTATGCAATGGTGAATGGTGGGCACCAAATAGTATAAAATATATGCTCAAAGAGACACATAACGAAAGTTTGATAGTCATTTAGTAGGAGTGAAGGGTAAAAATTGAGCAGCCTGCTCCCTGCACTGGTACTTTTATGATGTAAAGAGATCCAGAAGAAGGTCCTCAGCATTTTGGGAGGACATTGTTCAAGTTACTTAACCTCTAATGTTCTGTTTCTTCATTTGGAAAATGATGAGGCTAGACCTGATGAGTTTTTTAATGTCCACTGCAGCTCAAGACATATGATCCCATAAGTGATGATCAATCAGGTGGAAATGTGATAAAGAGGAAAGACCTTTGACTCAGAAATCAGAAGACTTGGGTCCAGCTCTTACTTCTAATGCCATCTTGTGAACTTGATAAAAATTACTTAAATAATTGGTTTAATAACATCATGGTCCTCTGGAGTATTAAGATGGAAACAGAATTGTACAATTAGATTTTCTGATATTTAATTATTTTTAAATACTTGTTTCAGATATGATTAAATTTTATACAACTTAGAATGTTGCCTAGCTTCAACTTGCATTATTTAATTTTTCAGCCATAGGCATTTGAATTTTGAAAGAAATAAGATATAACTTGTCATGTGAAATGACAAGGGCATTAATTAGTATTTTGTGATTGTTGGCTTTGTTCAAAGCATCACACAAGGGCTTTTTATCTTCAGGTCACAGTGTGAAAGTCATTGTCATCCACAAATAAAATAACAAAATGAAAATATATTCTCTTTATTTCTCACACCAGTGAACTAAAGTAGTGATTAACCTGAAGATTTAAAGATTTAAAAAATGTTTAAAACATAGAAGATCTCACATCCCTTGTTTGGCCCTGGTTAAGATTACATTTTTGTAGAATCTAAAGTAATTCCAGTGATTTGAAGCCCATCTCAATCTTCCTAAAATAGGAATAGACACAAAGTAAGAAAAGACAATTATACTTTTTAAGAAAAATTCCAGGTAGGAGGTCCTACCTCCCACAAACTTTTCTAATTCATGGAGCTGCCTACTCAACCCTGTTATTTCCTTGTGGCAAGGTGCCTTCTCACACATCATTTGTCTTCTTCTGATAGGAGATTCATGGCAGACAATGATAACTTTTATACTTGAGCATTCTTAATGCTAAGATAGAGCCAGCACAGTATGCCTGACTTTTAAGAGATCATAGCAATTGGCACCTTGAACACTCAGAGAGAATACTATAATTGAACAACAGAGTTAAAGTAGAATAAATCTTAAATATCCACCTGGTTTCCTACTGTGCTATATAAGACAGGTAACAAAATGTTATGTGTTTCAAGAAAAGTATACTTAAATGTTGTTGGTTCACATCTTACTTATCCTTGATGCACACACACACAAAATTGAAACAAAACATCCATACATGTGTTAGAAGCTTTCCTTTGATATGGGTGCCCGAAATTTGTAGAAGATGAACATTCTGTTTTTCCTTCCTATAAACATTTTAAAATTATGATAATTTTTCCAGAATATATGCCAATATAATTTTTAACATTCATTTTCTGATATTTCTCAATCCATGTTCTCTCTATCTCTCTCCCTCCCACCCCTGCCTCCTCTCCAAGAAGGTTGTTGATATGATATAGGTTGTACATAAATTACTATATAATACATATTTCCATATTTATCATGTTGTCAGAGAATTTAAAAGACTTATATAACCTTTCCTTCTAGCCTATCAGCCTCTATGAGATGTGCTTTTAGTGTTTAAATAAATATTCCACTTTGCTACCTGGATATAGACAATGAAGCATAAATTATTCTTACCATATCAAGTTAAGTTCACTACTTCATTGGGGATGGGGGTAATAAATGGCATATAAACCAAGAAATTGACTAGCCAAGAATGGTCATTTCTAATATTTGCCTATTTTGTTGTTGTAGTAGTTTTTATTAATTCATCTGCTATGTGTGTATGTCTATATTATATATATATTTGTCTTTGACTCCTGATTTGCATGGGTAGAAGGAGTTTCCTCATCTGGGAGTTCCTTGTTTTAATGAAAACACAGATAATAAAGTCCTTTAAATGTCATTCAAGGCTCTTGTCTATCATCCCTTTACACTCACCCAGATATCCAAACATTCTTAGCAAACCATTCATGCACAAAGATTTTTCAAAAATATTATAATTCTCTCTCTCAAATTCTCAATTTCTTTTAATTTTCACAATGATTTTGGCATATAGAGACATTCAGTATCATATATTCACAGAGAAATTGAAATATAAATAGTTTAGTTCTCTGCTTTGCATTCTAGATGGCCCTGATTCAGCACTAGAACACTTAGTGCCGGGTAGTTCATATCCAAACATCACATTAGTGCATGATTTAGGAAGTAAACAATGGTTGAAAATAAAATCCTCTTGGATCTCCTGTTGTTTTAAAATCTAAAGGGCTAAGTAATCCTTTAAACCTGTAATCACTAAAAAGAAAACCATTGTCACTAAATCATGAATAGCTCTGCAGAAATAGCATGTTGCAAAGTTCCCTAGTGAATAAGTTTCTTTAAAGATGATTGTGAAATAATAGGAGTATTTTGTAAGGACACTTGTGCATTGATATTATTTACTTTGGCATGCCTAAAGTCTCCATTCTTCTTTTTTCTTAGAGTTAGATTTATTTTCTAGTGAATTGTGGTAATATTTTTGATTAAGATGAAAAGATGCTGATAGAGATGGATGGAATCTTTGAAAATCATTAGTTTAAAAAAAGATATTGATTGCTTAATATTTTAAAGCAAAAGAGTAGAATGAACAATAGCTCTAACGCCATAAGCCCTCCAGAACTAGTACTATGCAAAGAGAGATATTAAGGTAGAAAATGGGTATCCATAGCTATATTAATTGCTGCCTATTGTACTTGGAAATAAAAAGTCAGTGCACCAATGGTTCAGTAAACCTGTGATCTCATTAATTTGAATGTTCTTTCTAAGGATACAAATCACAACCTATGCATTCTTTTTTTGAGAGCTCATCTCAAAACTTTGCCATGGAGGACCTACACAACATTCTAGGAACCATTCTTGAACTTTCTTTAAATTAGATGGAAAGATATGAATCCCTTATGTATATTGACTTATATACATGCAAATTTAGCATATTTTCATTATAGTAATAAAACTCTGCCTTGTAAGTTTGATAATTTTTTTTCTTGGTTACTTTTTGGTCACATACAAATTTCAATTCCAAACGAGAAAAATTTCCTAGCAATTTGAATTGTTCCAAAATGAGATGGATGACTTTGACAAGTAAAGAGTTCCTCCATCCTGGGGGCTTTCAAGAGAAAGTAGATTCCCCAATTGAAAAATGGACAAAAGATAAGAACAGGTAGTTGTCAGATGAAAAAATTAAAACTCTGTACAGTCATATGAAAAAATGCTCTAAATCACTATTGATTAAAGAAATGCAAATTAAAACAACCTTAAAATACCAGTTCAAACCTGATTGGTTAGTATGACTAAAAAGGAAAATGACAAATTTTGGAGGGGATGTGGGAAAATTGGGACACTTTTGGTGGGCCTGTGAAGTGATACAATCATTCTGGAGAGCAATACTGAACCATGCCCAACGGGCCATAAAACTTTGACCTAGCAATACTGGGTCTGTGTCTCAATGAGATCAAAGATAGGGTAAAGGACTTAATTTTATAAAAAATATTTTAGCAGCTCTTTTTGTAGTGGCAGAGAACTGGATACTGATAGGCTACCCATCTATTGAAGAATGGCTGAACAAGTTGCAGTTATATGGTTGTAATGGATTATTATTGTACCTTAAGAAATGAGGGATAGTATGAGGTCAGAAAATCCTGGAAAGACTTAGATGATATGATGCGAAATGAATTGATCAGAACCAGAAAAATACTGTATGAAATAACAGAAATATTGTTCAATGATCAGCTGTAAAAGATTAAATTGCCATCAGCAAAGCAAGTTGCTAAGAAACACCAAGGGACTCAGGAGATTCATGATGCAAAATGCTACTCACAGTTGATTTCAGAAGATAGTACACCATCTTTCACTTTATTTCCTTCATGACTTTTTTGTTGTATTTGTTATATATGTCTTCTTTCATGGCATGAGGAATATGGAAATTGCATAATGGCATTGGTATAAACTTCATCAGACAATTTAGTGCCTTAGGAGGAAAAAGGAAGGAAGAGAAAATGAATAGCCAAATGTTAGCGAATTGCCCCAAATTGTTTCTGTATGTAATTTAAAATAAGAAAAAAAGTTTTTAAAAAATCAAAAAATATATGTAATGACCCAGTTAAAAAAATATTTTTTTAAAAAAGCAATACCACTTGCTAAGAATGTCAGAGAAGATTCTTTTTCTGATATGGATTAGATCAGCTTGATATTTGAAGTCCCTTCTGATTCTTCTAGTTCTATCATTCTTCATTTGCACAGTTTATTTTTCCTATGTTACCAAAAATTTTACCATTCATTAGAGTTGCCTTTATGATTTTTATTAAGAAAAAAGGCATCACCAGGTTTTATATTTGGAGCTTGAAGACATCAGATGCCATTTTCAAGTAGATCAATGATGAGATACTCACTACTTCCCAAGCATTACAATCTATTTTTGTATCATTCAAATTACTTAGAAGTTGCTCCTCATAGGGAATAAAATCCTCCTCCATGCCATAGGTCATAATATATTAAGTCAAGTTTATACTATTTATACTGGTTTGGGAAGGATAATAGTAAAGTGTCATGAGGTTATATGACTTGGTCAAAATCTCACTATTAATAAGTAGCAGTAGCAGATGAACATATTTTTAATTTATTTAATTATTCATTATTAGTGCTAATTTTTTAATTTAGATTCAACTAGATTTTTAGTCAATTCTCTAAGGACACTCTAAGTATACCATCTTATTGGCTACAAAGAGTGACAGTTTTGTTTCCTTGTTGCCTGTTCTAATTGCTTCAATTTCTTTTTTTCATTCCTATAACTAGAATTTCTAGTACAATATTGGATAACAATGATGATAATAGGCATCCTTGATTCATCCTTGACCATATCAGAAAGGCTTCTAACTGATTTCTACTCCAAATAATGCTTGCTGATGATTTTAGAAAAATATTAGTGGTCATTTATTATTATAGAGAGTAGTCTATTTATTCCTATGCTTTCTAGTATTTTTAATAGGAATGGATGTCATATTTTGTCAAGAAATTGATGAAATAATCATTTTTTTTGCTTTTGTTGTTGATATGATCAATTATGATGATCGTTTTCTCAATACAAAAGCAGTCTTATATTCTAGGTATATAATGTATGATATTTGTGACATATTGGTGTAATCTCCTTGATAATCTTTTATTTTAAAATTTTGTCTCAATAGCCTTTAGGGAAATTGGTCATTAGTATCTTTCCCTGTTTTTACTCTCCTGGTTGAAGCATCTGCATCATATTTGTGTCAAAAAATAAATTTTGTAAGACTATATTTGTTTTTTTTCCAAATGGTTCATGTATAATTGGAATTAATATCCCTTAAATGTTTGGTAGAATTGCTTGTGAATCTATCTTGTCCTGGAAACTTTTCCTCAAGGAGATCAGTTTTGATATTATCAATTTCTTTTTTTCTAAGATAGGCTTCTGTACGCATTCTATTTCTTCTTCTGTTCATTTTTGCAGTTTTTATTTTTGTAGCTACTACTCCATTTCATGTAGATTGTGACATTTATTATCATATAATTAGGCCAAATAGCTCCAAATAAGTGCTTTATTTTCATCTTTATTGATAGAGTTTACCCTTTCCATTTTTTGATAGTGGTAATTTGGTTTTCTTCTTTATTTTTTAATCAAATTGATCAGTTGTTTGTCTAATTTATTGAATTTGTTCATAAAATCACCTCTTAGTTTTATTTCCAAAGCAATACTTAGGGGAATATTTGTCTCTCTAAATTCTTAAATTAATAAAATAGAGAGTGGAACAATAACTTTAGTATATAAATTTACCAAAAAAACCTAGAAAAAGGAAACATTAAAAAATCACAATTAAATACCAAAATACCCTAAAAAGCAAAGGAGAGATTAATAAAATTGAAAATAAGAACATTGAACTAACCACATTATTTCATTATATAAAAAATAGAACAGTTTCAAGTAAAGACAACCTCTAAGATGTGACCATCCTGGCAAGTGCCTGAGATAGAAAGAAGGTTGAAGTTTCAGGATTTAGGGAATTCAAGAAACTGAGGAGAAGATTTTAGAGGGATCTTCATTGTGAATATGAGTGTCTTGGAGAATAGATGATTTCATCATTCTTCATTATCTAGTGTCATGGCTTTATCACATGATTAATTTATGATGTCCAAACAAAACCATGGGGTCATGGGGAAGAATTTGGAAACCATATTACCAAGCCATCTTATATTATATATGAATAAAATGAGGCCATTGTAAGTAAAATGACTTGCCTCAAGTCACACAAATAGCAAGTGTCAGAAATAGCATTTGAACCAAAAAAAAAAAAAAAAAACTCTCTGACTCCAGAGCCTATGCCCTTTCCACATATTGAGTAAATAAACTAAATAGACAAAATCTATCTGTTAATGCTTTGTTGCAGTGTGTAGGTTGTAATGCAGAGATGCAATCAAGTCATTTACCCTTGCAAAACCTAACTGCAGAACTTCTGGCAGTCAGCCCGCTTTAGAACTCTGACAAAGTTCAGTTGGTCCCAGAAGCTTGTGTAGAGTGGAGGGGCGAACTGGGCTCTGCCTTTGAGCTGAAACCTTGCCTTGAATCTGTGCTTTTGTCTTTGGATTTTTGGAGCTTAGCTAACTTCTCCGGACCTTCCCTGATCTTCCCTATATCATTCCCCTATTACCTTCCTTATTTCCTGTGGGCTTTGGGAGAAAGGTGGATTTTGGGTTGTTGCAATTAGACTTTGAGGATTTAGTTCCCCATAGACAAGTAGGGCTTACCCTTAAAACAAACTATCCTTTGCTTCATTGTTTTAGTACCCCCTAACCTCAAGGGCAGCCAAACTTCCCTGGCTGAGAGAGAGCAGGCTCTCTCTCAGTCCAAGCCATTCCTGTGACCCTCCCCTACCTTGAGCTTCTCCCTAGCAGCCGTTAGGGAAACCCTGAACTCCTCTCTCCTTGATAATCAACCCTGAAACTTTAATAAACCCCATCGTTACCTATTCAAACCCTTTGCTAAATCATTGGCTCGATGATAAGTGAGGGTTGAAGGAGGAAAGGAATTATTCCTGAGGGAAGCTGGAGGCATCCATCTTGGGAGGAAGTAGTTGTCTCTATACTTCCTCCTGGAAACCCTTCAGTTTCACTGACAGGGAGGAGCCTTTGGGACTCCTTCTCTGTGGACTTGAGAAACTGACTAGAAAGCCCTCTACTCAGATTCAAACCACTTCTGACTGGTCCTAACCTTTGTGTCTGTAGAAATACCATTTTCCCTGGAAGAGTCCAGCCTTCCTTCCCCAGTAACCTCTGTCTCTAGTCTGAGGGTCTCCCTGTTGCAGCTGCCTCCCCTAATTACCTCATCATCTCCCTTACTGTTCATTAAACTACCTTATCCTCTATTTCCCTAAACTCAGCCATTCCCTCACATCTCTCCTTACCACCTCAATCCACTATTGCACCCTCCTTTCCCACCAAAGGACCAAAACCCCATTTACCTTTTCTTTATTCCCATATTACCTTTTCTTTATTTACTTTTATTACAATTAGGCAAGCCAGTGAGTTTACAATGCTGTTTCCTTCTCAAACACACTCTGATTTCTTTTGCATGTATACTCATTTCCACCTTTGATGTTTAATGTATTACACTGAGTACTCAGTCAGCATTTCAGACTAGCAAGGAGGTCCTCTGAAATATGAGCTACAAAAATATGTTTTGTATATTTCTTGCTAGCATTTTTTCTACGTCAGAAAATCATTATTATATCTGCATTGTTGAAATCTGTAAATGATTCTTAAGAAAACAGCATTGTAATTTGATGTGAGAGCTGCAGATGTCTATCCATGAAAACAAGAAAAATTACAGCTTAGAATGTATGCTTTATACAATACCAGTTCTTGAGGTAATCAATCCTTTGATTATGAAGAGGAATAGAACTTGTGAAATAATTCAATACATGAGCTATATATCTCTGTGTAGGCCAAACTCTCCATCCTCTATTTTGTGAGCAAGATGATAGGAGAGAACCTATTGAGAAAAAAATACTCCATTTTTCTTGGCCAAAGGGCCTTAGTGGTTTCCAAAGTCCAAGGATATTTGAAATAGACATTCTAATCTCCTTAAATCAAAGGTAATGTGGACTTTGTCCTATTATAGTCTGTGATTTGAAACTCATTAATAATATACAGAGCCCTTGAGATTATTTTTGTGAGAATATTTTTGTTTGGAATGTAAAATCAATTACACTTGTCCAGCTTCTCCCCCTCCTCCTCAAAATTGCACTCCACCCACAAAGTACAAGGATTCAACCATGACTAATAAAGGTCGGATGGCCTGAAAATATCCATAGACACTTTTCTTTGACTTATCTAGAGTTCTCCTCTGTTCATTGGGATCAATGTTTAGATTATTCTCAGAGAGGGGACAGACTCTTTTTCAATGACTGGAAAATGTCAAGGGGTCATCTGAGCATGGATCCACTATTGGAGCCTGGGAAGAATGCATTTGCCCTTAACAGACTGCACTTGGCGTCTGTGAAAAATTATAGTGTCAAGAAATAGCCATTTGAAGAGTGTTAGTATAAAGGTATTCACATTAGGATGACTGAAGGTAATGTGGTGGAACTCATCTATGAGCTTCTTAGAGAAATCTTAAAAACAGGAATATTAATGATAAGTAATAGTGGTAACAATATTAATAAGTAGGATAGTTCTTTTTGTAATAAAATGAGTCTTGAAGAGTAAAATTTTAGTATCTTAAAACTACATCACAAATTCAAAGCTTTATGATATCCTTATTAAAATGTAAATGCAAAAATATAAGAACCATGCTACTGGGTGAATGGGGTAAATGCTCATTTTCTTTATTCTTAACTATATAGATATTTCTTTTATCACACTCTCCTCAGTTTTCTACTGTAAACCTGGAAGAATTCCTTGAATCAACCATATGTTACATAGTGAAGGTCAATTTCAGCCCTTAGTTTATGTGGAATAATGAAAAGTGCCATTGCTTGGGGATGCTGGGATCTATAATTCAAATGTTGATTTTGCTACTCATTAACTGTGTTATTTGGCAGGGTGTAAATCTTCCCTCATCAGGTCTTTAGTTTTAGGCGAGAAATGATACAGTAGAAAGAGTACTGCATTTAGTTAGAATCAGGAAGCTCTTGGTTCAAATTCTTCCTTGAATGCTAACTGATCTTTTTGCAAGTTACTTAATAATTGAAGCTTTAGTTTCCTCACCTAGAAATTGAGAAGGTTGGACTTAATAACTCAACAACCCATTGCAATTCAACTCTATTATCCTTTGGAAAAAATCAATTAGCAATGACATTTTTCAGGACCAAGAAAGATGAACTTCATACAGAATAAATGCTTTAGGATAAAAAAAGGAACACTTATTACATTTATGGGAAAAGGGAATGTTATGAGTGATGAGAGGAAAGTGGTATTTTCCTGAAATGATAAAATAAAATAGCCAGAAGTTTTGCTTAATTTTTTTTGTACTCACCCTTCCTTCCTCATTGGCAAACCAGCTAAAAGCCACCTTATGAAAATAAATAGTGTTATCATCACTCTTTATTTAGTAAGCCGAGTCCGTAGAACAACATGCATTCCACATACCCCATCATGTTTTTATTAGAATCTGGCACTCTCAATTTTACAAATCAATAAACACACATTTATTGCTTATTATTCTTGTCAGCAGGGCTCTTGCTACTTTCCAAAGACAGATACATGATGGGAACTTCTTTGCTGAGACACTTTAATAAATTCCTCAGCTTTCCAAATATCTCATGTCCTTGATGATCAAAGAAATTGGCCAGGCTGAAGTACATCTTTCTCATGATAAAGCTCTATCTCAATACATGCCTTTGTGGAAACAGAATGTTGATAAAGTCAGAGTTTACCAATATTTAAATCACTTGAAAGTATGCAAAAAGTTTCATTATAATATTAACTGTTATCATCAAGATAACAAGAGTGTTATCCACTCCAAGAGTGTTATATTTATGTGCAATATGACCAGAGATATTAATAATAATGTTACTGTCATTATCACCAGGAGAGTCCCTTCTTAGATGTTCTGTCTTTTTGTTCTCTTTAGAGAGAAGTAAACACACAATTTCCCTAGACTCTGGAAGCTTACAATCTAAATATGGCATAGATACCACTTTAAATCGTTTTCCATTCTGAACACTGATTTTAGGGGGTTAAGAAAAAAGAGGTTGGGACAGATGCAATGATGCAGGATTTTTTCATAAATGAGTCATTTTTGGAAGCATGGACTCTGCTGGGATTTTATGGTACCTCATTGTCATATCTTGCTCATCCCATATAAATGCATGCATTGGCATGAAGATAGAATACGGGGAAATTATATTGATTTACAAGAAGAGAGTCTGCAATTCAGTACTGTCAAGAATTTGCCATGGTATTTGTGAGATGCTGGAATGTGTTTCTGAAGAAGGCTATGAACTATAAGAGAAGATCAGATAATTCCTTAATTCCTTTCCTGAAAAAAAATTAAGGGAGATTAATTTTATTTTATTCTGAACTTAACAATCATCAGCAAATATCCTAAGCTCATAATGAATGGAAGTTGGCAAGGAAAGCAGAGGATAATTAAAAGGGTTGTGGTAGCTGTTTGTTGAGGTGATTATTTTCTATTTATTTTTTACTTTTTTATAATCTATGTTAGGAAAGAGGAAGAGCAAGAAAGATAAGGATGAGACCATTGTTTACAACAGATGGCATGCTGGTTACTGCAGAAGAGAGAAAGTAGTGGGACCCAATATTTTGTTTTGTTTAGTTTTTCTCTGTCAAGGAAAATGAACTTTGAACTGTAAAGGAGAGAACAAATGTAGCAATAGGGGATTGATACCCACCACATAGAAGGTAAGGGGACATCAGGTTTTCCTTGATGAGTTCAAGTCACTTGATTATCATTCATATTGTATCTCTTCATACATAAAAGATGAAAGTAAATAGACACTGAACTATATCATCAGGTATCAGAAAGACTATAGAAGACATGAATTCTGAACTCTAGTCATTAAATTTTGAAAGATCATAGAAAACAGAAGACATATCAGAGGACTGGTAAACATATGTTTGCCTTTTTTGAGATATGGCAGGTGAAGAAAAAAATAAAGGTTGAAATGTATAGGACAATCAATATGGCTTCAATGTTGACAGAATTGTGTAATTAATTTTTAAAGGAATGCCTAATGAATATATAGAAATAGAATTGTGATAAAGGAGAGGTCAAGCCAAAATAATAGTATTTTCCTCTTCGATGTTATGGCGAAACTGAGAAGTCAGTGAAGTGTTACATATAGTTTATGAATGTTTTAGCAAAGTTTTACACATATTCTTAGGCTATTGTTGCAGGAAAGATAAAGAAATAGGCCAGAAAGATAGAAGAATTTAGCTCTTATTGAATGGCCACACCAAAGAGTAGTCTCATTGTTTGATGTCAGCTTGGAAAGTGGGCTCCAGTGGAGTGATACGGTTCCATGTTTAGCCCTACACAACTAGAGTTTTATTATTTACTTCAATTAAAGCATTTATTTAACTTTTTGTTTCATTTAATATTTATTTAACACATGTGGTTTGTCAAATCTGTAGATAACATTAAGCTGTGAGGAGATAAGACAACACTCAATGATAAAGTCATCATACAAAAAGAAAATTATAGACTATAATGTTGGACTGAATATCATCATCATTGTCATTAGCATTTATATAATGCTTTAAGTTTTACAAAACACTTTTCATATATAAACTCATGTGATCCTCACATCAGCTATGTGAAGTAGGTGCTATTGTTATCCTCATTTTGCATGTGAGAAAATTGAGACATACACAATTAAGTTACTTGCCAAGGTTCACACAGCAAGTATATATTTTCCACTCAGTTCTTCCTCACTCCAAGTCCCACAATCTATCCACTTCACAACCTATCACCTAATCTGATTGAATTGAATTGAATCTAATCAGTTTAAATTTAATAAGGATAAATATTTTAAATTGAGCTTAAAATCATTATCACAAAGACAATATGTCAGAGGTGGGATAAGATGGAAGTTCATGTGAAAAATTCTTGGAATTTTTGTGCCTTTCAACCTCAATATGATCCAGCAACATGATATGGAGTACAAGAAAGCTGGGACAAACAGTCTGCATTAAGAGCATCTAGGAATAATGAACTAATAGTCTTAAGGAGCAAGGAAAATAATGAGCTAATATCCTATAGTACTCTGCCCTGGTTAGTCCGCATATATAGTATTATGTTGGCACAATACCATATGTTAAAAAAGACTTTGTTAAGGTGGAGATTGTCAAAAGAAAGGCAGCCAGAATGAAGAGCCCTGACTCTTATATGAAATTTGTCTGAGAGGACTGGAGATGTTTAGCCTAGGGAAGATACAGTCGGGTGAAAACATAATAGCCAACTTCAATTAGGTGAAAGTGTATAATGTGTGATGGAATCAAATGTTTTTGTCTTGTCTCAGAGAGCAGAACCATGAGCAATGGGTGGAATTCACACAGAAGCAAACTTAGGTTTGACTCCAGGAAAAATTTTCTAACAGCTTAATCTGAGGAAAGTGGAATGAGTTGCCTTGGGAAGAGGAGCAGGTTTCCTGTCATTGGAGGTCTTCCAACAAAGGCTGGACGATTCCTTCTCCAGTATGTTCGAATGGGAATTCTTTTCTGGTACAGGGTGAACTGGATTGCTACTGGCATTCCTTCCATCGCTAATATTTCACAATTTTGTGGGTCTTCTCAACCCTGAGGACAGTACTAACAGCAATGAGTAGAAGCTGTAAAGCAACATATTTCGATTTCAAGTAAGAGAACTATCTGATGATTACAATTGTCCAAAAGTGATGTGAGATGTCTTGGAGAGATTGGATTTACCTTTCATTGCAACTCCTCAAATGGTGTAAGGATAGAATACTGAATGCTTTCCAAAAACAGGGTATCAGACAAATGCCATCATCCTTTTAATTAAAAGAAACTTTCTAACATTTTGTACATAATACAGACTAAAAGGAAACAACTTGACCTATACACAGGTTAGGATTCCTGAATACATCAAAGACTTTCAATTCTATCAACGCGTATAAAGTATAAGTAACTTTCCCAGAGACACATGGCTAGTGTCAGAAGCAAGATGGGAACTCAGTTCTTCCAGATTGATTCTAATCCACCACTCCTCACAACCTATATAATAATAATGTTGTTGCTGTTCAGCTGTCATTCAGTAATGAAAGGACTAACCCTTGCCAACTGATATACATGGACAAGATTTTTTTTTGAGTCAATTCTCGTTATGCTGTTTCATGTTTACATTCCTTGTGAAGGTGTTAGATGAATCATATTCTACATGAAATTATTTTAGTTCAATCTTATGATAATCTAATAGAATATAATACATTTGGATAAATCCTCAGAAACTTATGTGAGTAGCATAGAAACATTTTAAGTTTTGCAACATGCACACCTGTCTAAAATCATTTATTTGCATGAATATTAATGGGTTATATGCATTGTTGCCAGCCTTTCCAAATAGCTGAACATAAAGAATTTCATTAATTTTGTTTTAATATTATATATTTGATTGGATTCATTTATGTTGAAATTATTTTACATCAAATATTTCTAATTTTATTGAAATACCTTTTCTCAAGTTCATTGCATTTCTCCTGAATTTTTCCTTTAAAGAAATCATTAGGCATGAGGAAAGAATCATGTACAACTATTCAAGACTCAATTTGGGGTGATAATTTTTATTAATGTGATTTTTCTTCTTGAGGGGATGCCCTATTTTTTTCTGTCAGTATGCAAAGCTAAGTGGGTGTATAAGGGGTATAGCGAAATGAATTCTAGTCAAAAACATCTGAGTTTGAATCCAGATTCAGACACTTCCTCACTGTTCAACCCTGGGCAAATTATTTAGCCTTCTACATTTGGCTCAGCTTTCTTATTTGCTAAAATATGGGTAATGATAGCAACTCCTTTCCATGGATCATGTGATATAGCATTTGTAAAATGTGTCGCCAACAATTAAAGTATTATATAAATTCTATCTGTTACTAATTACATGGAACCTCCCCAAGTGACACAGATTAGCAACTCATCATTGTTTTACAGTCTTAGAATATTGTCCAGTGCCTAAGAATTGAAGTGATGCAGACACTGAAATGTGTCAGAGGAAGACGTAGAACTTGAACCCAGGATTCCTTGATTCCAAGGCTCACACTGTAGTCACTCCTCTATACTAATCATCAGAAAGAGGTATAATCTTTGAAAAAGATTAGAAAGCACATTGCTGATTCATATTTCAATTGTGTTGTATCCATCGCCAGTTTCCTCATCTGAAAAATGAGGATGATGATAATACATATTGTTATTTATCTCATGGTATTATTGGGAAACTGTAGTAAATATTTAATAACTGTATCTCCAGGGAAGAAATGTATGCATGACACACTTTCATGTTTAATCTACATTGCTGACTTCATCTCCATCATTTTCTAAATTCTAAACATCTAAAATATTGTAACTATAAATCTAGCCCTGATCTGTGTTCAGTCATTTCCAGGCATCTGACTCTTCATTACGCCATTTGGGACTTTCTTTGCAAAAATACTGGAGTGGCTTGCCATTTCTTTCTCCAGCTCATTTTACAGATGAGGAAACTGAGGCAAACAGAGTGAAGTGGCCTGCCCAGGGTCATATATTTAATAAATGTCTGAGGTCAGAATTGCACTCAGTAAAATGAGTCTTCCTGATTGCAGGACCAGCACTGTAGCCATTTTGCCACGTAGGGAACTTCCCTGATCTGTAGCATTGCATTCAAAGGTGTAAATGCTCACACTGCAAATTTAACATAGATTCTCACAAGCTAGTGCAATCTGGTTCTAGCACACCCCTGGTTATTACTGTTGTTGCTGCTATTATTTTGTTATTGATCCTGTGTACAATGGGAACATATTGAAGATTTTTGAGCAGGAGGGGACATGATGAAAGGAATGTTTTAGAAAAGATTAACACTTTCCAAAGGTTGCTGTGCATGTAAGTAGGGGGATCAGTTAGAGTGGTAGAAGTGGCATTCAGGGATCAGTTGGAGTGGGAGAGTCTGAACGCAGAGAATAGTTTGAAACATACATTAGGATGCCCTCTCTTCGAAAGATATGAGAAGTCTAATGATGCAAGTTAAAGAATTGCATTGAAAATCAAAGGAGCCTCCCACCAGACCACACTTTGATTCGTTCTTTTTCCATGCTATAAATAATTCAATGTTTCTTTGGTATCTGTGCTGGTAAAGTAGGAAAGTCATCCCTATTGCAAGAATGGATCAGCCTCCTGAAAGAAGTTCTTTGCACTCACACTCGTGAAATTTCACAACTTGTCATTGACCACAGCCTCACAGACTAGGTACCACCATCTGGTCCAACTTGCCTCAATCTTTTAGAATTTGGCAGCAAGGTTAATACAGATTTTCAGCTAATTGCCTTTATTAGGACCACAGAAAATCACAAGCAAATTTGGAATAAATTATTGGAGCCAATTGAACAATTGCATGCAGAAAGAAGAGGCCACTGTACTGGGAGACAAGGAATCTAGATTAAAATCTCATCTCAGCCATTAAGCACTTGGATATTCCAATCACTCACTCAATTAACAAGCATTTATTAGGTTCCCACTAAGCCCAAAACACTATTAAAGATGCTAAAAATATGAAGACAAAAATGGCCTCTGACTGCAAGGAGCTCACATGCTATCAAGGGACATGACATACATATATGCATATATATAAGTATATATGTCCAAAGAAAATACATATGAAGCAAATATCAAGTGATTTCATAAGGGGACCAGGAACTCGGTGAATCAGGATAGATTTCATGTAGAAGGTAGCTCCTTGAGCTCGGTTTTGAGGGAGTCTAGAGATTCTGAAGTGGGGAAATGAGTAGAGAGAGCATTTCAGTCTCTTAAGGAAACCTGGTGCCATGGCCCAGAGATGAGCGATGGAGAGATTTGTCTGAAGAACAACCAGAAGAACAGTTTGGCTGAACTAAAGAATTCATGAAGAGTAATGTATAATAATCCCAAGAAAGTAGATAGGAGTAAGGTCATGATAAATACTAAACAGAAGACTTGATATTCTAACCCAGAGGCATATTACATATCTTCATACACATATAGATACATATGCACATAAACATATGTATTTATAGGTGTTACAAAGAACTGTAAGATGTGTGGTATAAATTCTATAAACTCCATTTGAAAGACAAAAACACAGTGATTTTCCCATGACAAATGAATTGATCTAAATGATTTCTTTTTTTTTAATTTGAAAATTTTCATTTAATTAGTTAATTTAGACTATTTTCCATGGTTACGTGATTCATGTTCTTTGCCTCCCTTTCTCCTGCCCCTCCCATTAAATGATTTCTTAATATTCCTTTCAGATCTGAAATACAATGATGACATTACGTAATACCAAGAGTATGCAGAATTTTCTTTTTAGAGGTGATTATCATGCACCCAGTCACTTACTAGGTGTGTGACCCTGAGCAAGTCATTTAGTTCTCTTTGCCTCAGTTTCTTCATTTTTAGAATGAGCTGGAGAAGGAAATGGCAAACCATTCTAGGATCTTTACCAAGAAAATACTAAATGGGGTAATGAAGCATCAAGCATGACTGAAACAGTGAACAAAAATAACAACAATCTTGCACTTCGCTTTGGAAAGGCAATGATTATACTTCAAAAAATATGAGTTTGTGATATTTTTCTTGAGTTAGTATTCATGCAATATATTTTGTCATTATTAGAAAAATCATTTAAATTTCCAAGTTTTCTCAAATATAATTGAATACTTTTAACATAGGTTAAATGCCTCAGAAAAATTAGGAATTAACCATATTTTAAAAATTAAAATTTGTATTTAGAACATTAAAGGTCATTAATTGCCAATATTTTAAAACTTTCTTCTGTTTTATCTTATCCTTTTTTATCTGTTTTCTCAGACTATTTTTGAATTGTATAAATACAAAGCAACCCAGGAGATTCTGCACAGTATTCCAGATCCCTGTTAGAAATCATGTTCAAGGTTCCAAGTTATTATAGCAGTAACTTGTATCTCAGTGGGATGCCCCAGGAAGTTGATTAATTTTGCTCCAAGCATCACTGGGGATAAACAACAGGAAGCTAGCCCTACAAGAGGCTGCCAGTAGTTTAGCATGCATTATCCACTAAAGAGATCTAGGCAAGCATCACTCCTAATAAATATTCTGATACCGAATATGAGGACTCCAAACTTGGTTTGCAAGATTGCCAACACATGTTGCAATCGTTTTCAGGGCCTGACTCAACCACAGCATCATTCTAAAGAAAGCAAACAGTAGTGGACTAGAGAAGAGATTTAAGCCTGGATTTAATTTCTCATAAATGAAAGAAATGTGTCTTTTTTAAAGTGTTCCTTGTCCAGACTGACAAAGTAGAAACCAGACAGGTTTACAATGGGCAATGAGGATTGGTCCCATATCCTTTGTTCAAGAGCAAGCTCAAGGTGAGGAACTATTTGACTTTTTCTCACTCATTGAGACCAAGAGTTCTTAACCTTTTTTTAGGGACTTGGATCTCTTTGACAATCAAGTGAAACCTATGGACCTCTTCTCAGAATCATGTTGTTTAAATGCATAAAATACAGAGGGTTACAAGGGAAACCAATTGTGTTGAAATACACGTATCAAAATCATTTTTTCTTTATTAAGTTTATAGACACCAGATTAGGAATATAATTTAAGTATTAATATTAATAATTGCTAAGCATTTATTTATAATTATATTACTGATAAGTAATAACTTTAACTATTGTTAATACCAATTTTAAATACAAAAAATGAAGTTGTTCACTTGTTTTTCATGCACATCTTCATGATCTCTTTTGGTGTTTTCTTCTGGAGTGGTTTCCTATTTCATTTTCCAGTTCATTTTACAAATGAGCATGCTGAGGCAAACAGAGGTAAGTAACTTCCCCGGGGACACATAGCTAGTAAGTGTCTGAGTTCAGGAATCTTCCTTACTCCAGCCCTACCACTCTACCCACTGTGCTGCCTAGCTGCTATAGAATACAATTTATAAGATTAAAAAGAAAGTCTATTATATTGAATTACAGTTCATGGTCCTCAGGTTCAGAGCACCTATTTTGAAGAATATTGGAATACCATAGTTTCAAAGGGTCTTACATCTCAAACTTCTGCCTTTTTTATTCCCTCTTTATTGAAGTAGACTGTGAATTTTCATTAGTATCATTTGATGACTCTTCCAATGATTCTGTGCCATAAGTAAACTATTAAAGCCAAATAAGATTGTTATTTCTTCTAAGAAATATTATCTATTTTTATTCCTTGAAACAAGTACCTCTAATCTGACTATTTTCCTTGGGCTGCCTTTCTAAGCATAGGGTGGTGTAATTATCTGTAGTCATGCTGGTAAATTAGCACCATGGCACCATAAAGAGAGAGCACTTGTTAGTAGGATGATGTGAGTCTTAGGAACATACTAGATGCATGATAGGAACAAGTTATTTCATATCTCTGAGCCCTAAATAATTTTCTATAAGTGATAGATGACTATTGTTGATCAATAGTAATGGAAAGAATTTTTGAGGAGGGAGTTCTATACACCAATGAATTCATAGGTTTAGGCCTTTAAAAAATATCACTATGAGTCTCTTCATCTCATAGACTTATATAAGCCCTGTTTTCTAATACTACATTGTTATCTGTCTCATTTGGGCAAGTTTTAGATCTATTATTTTTTTCATTTTTTATTTAATTAATAAATTTAGAATATTTTTCAATGATTACATGATTCATGTTCTTTACCTACCCTCCTCCCTCCCTCATAACAGAGCCAATGAGCAATTCCACTAGGTTTTACATGTATCATTGTTCAAAACCTATTTCCATATTAACAGTATTTGCACTAGGGTGATTGTTTAGAGTCTACATCCCCAATAATATCCCCATTGAAATATGTGATCAAGTAGTTGTTTTTCTTTTGTGTTTCCGCTCCCACAGTTCTTTCTCATAAGTCCCTCATAATTGTCCTGCATCATTGCATTGCTGCTAGTAGAGAAGTCCATTATGTTCAATTGTGCCATAGCATATCTGCCTTTGTGTACAATGTTCTCCTGACTTTTAGATATATTATTTTCAATAAATGATATTAATACTTTTAGAACAATAATAGTAGTATTTAAAAGTATAGAACAATTGATTACCTATATTACTAGCTTGGTTAACTGCAAAAGCATTTCTATGAGCAAGGATGATGAGAATTTTTCAAAAGGAGAGGAATCAAAAACAGTCCAAGTTAAGATTTATGTCTAGGTCTATATCAAAATTTATTTCCTTATTTTATATCAAAGCCATAAATCTCCCATCTCTGTAGTCTTCAATTAATAAACTAGAATTTACTGAGCACCTTCTATGTTTGTGACAAGTCCTTTGTTAGTTGATGTGGAAACAAACAGGAGTATCATAATAATCTCTAGGTCTGAAGATGGTTGATCCTCAAATTTGGCCTTGGACATTTCCTAGCTGTGTGACCCTGGGCAAGTCATTTAATTCCAGTTGCTTAACCCTTACTGTTCCTCTGACTTGGATCAATATTTAATATCAATCCTAAGACAGAAGGTAAGGGATTTTTAAAAATATATAAATCCATCTCTGCTGTTAAGGAACATACTTCATTTATCCTTCTTGTAATTAGGTTATGTTGTCCCAGAAGTTGTTTCAAATCTTGGATATGAGAGTGTTCTGTCCTGAGAAAGTCTTAGCTAATAATTAATCAGCCTTAAATGACAATCGACTCTATGATTTCACAATCATAATTGTGAAAATGGGCAAGGATTTTTTCATCCTTATAAGAATACAGAGAACTGGAAAAGCCTCCTCTTTAATAAGGATACCAAGAAAAATAATTGATTCTTCAGAATAGGCTTCAACTTTAGTCTCTGCTGAAACAGATGCACATCAGTGAGGCTAAAGAAAGAACTATGGTGTGCACTTAAAAAAAAGTTGCTTTAAAATGTTCATGCAACTTCAGAAAGATAAAAATAGCCTAGTAAACAATTTATGCCCAGCATAGAAGATTCCCTGCTGCCGCAAAACAATCAGTAACCACACCAAATACATTATAGACATTATACTAACCTAGCATGACAGTACAGGGTCAGTGAATCAGACATAATCTTATTATTTGGCTGATGCTTGGACAGCTTCTAGGCACAACATGAAAACAGAATTTAAAAGATTACTTTCCAAAATAGTATCTTCTCATTCAAGCTTCTGTTTTCAATTTGTATTCTCTCTCACCTCATTCTTTTCTTTCCTCCCCTTCTCTCTGCAATCCTCCGTCTCCTCCTATCTGCCCTATGTGCAGCTACCATTTGTGAAATGGCAACACGCTTTTGATGGGATTTCTCCATTGCCATTAATGATTTCAATGGATCTTTATCTGATCAATATGCTAACTATGAAAGAAAGAAAAGGGAGCAGAGTCCCTAGATGGGGTCCTTCCCATGTCAGAGCCTTGATGTAAAATAGTATTTTGATGAAGAGCCAAATTATTCATGAATGAATTTACCAAAGGCCATTATCAAGGAACTAAATCTTTGGAAACATTTATACAAACATGGTGATAGTGGGAAACAGATGCTTCAGTTTCCATTGCAACTCTTTTGGGGGTGGGGGAGTTGGAGGAGGATTTTTTTGTTGTTGTTCTTTCTGGAAGACTATGTTTCTATGGCTTTACCATAGGTCCACTGCAGTAAACCATATCATAGTTTGCCTCTGCTAATCTGTGACTGTTATTTATATCAACAGAGAAGAGCTATAAATTCAGCCCTGACACAGTTTCAATGGTGTGAACCTCCCAATCTTCTCTAAGCTCACGATTAGATACTGAAGTGCCACTTCAATTGGGCAGTATTATCCCATCCTATCACTTGGCCCTGTTTCAAACTGGAGCATTTATTGACAATACTTTCAAAGCTGTTGCTAAGTTGTGAGCACTCGTTTTTATCTGCTTCTTCTTTTACAGCTTTAACGAACTAGTTGGACTTTCTTGGGAGGAAGTGCTATGCTAATAATAGCCACAGACACAGAGATGCTTTGTTGACACCACCACCCCCACACCTTCTTTGCAAAAAGTTCTCCAGTACCCTTGAATCATTTATTTGCTTAACACTGCTTTGGAAACCGCATGAGCAATGATCCTTTAACTTTTCTGCTGATTCTAATTTTAACTTTGATTGTTTATTATCATCAACATCTTTATTGTCATTGTTAACAACAATAATAATATCAGTGATGGAAGCTTATATGCTGTTTCTACGTGCCAGCCACTGGGCTAAAATGCTTTACAAATATTATCTCATTTGAGCCTCACAACAAGCCTGGAAGGAAGGTGCTATTATTATCTCCATTTGACAGCTGAGGAAACTGAGGCAAATGGAAGTTAAATGACTTGCCTACATACAACTAGCAATTGACTGAAGCTGGATTTGAACTTGATTTTACCCTGACTCTGGGTCTGGCCAGTGTTGATCTGAAAGACTCAGCAGAGTTTGCTCTGCTTTATCCCATACTTTGGAAAAAGTATGGACTATGGAGTAAAATTCTGCCTCTGTCAGTTACTCCTTATGTGACATTGAACAAATCATTCTATATCTCCAGATTTCAGTTTATTTGTTGGAATTAGACTAGCTGGTTTTTAGGTCCCTTCTACTTCTGATTTTACAATCATGACACCTGGAATCATAAGACCTGACCATGAATCCTGTTTATCCCATTTAACTACCTGTGTGACCTTGGAAAAATACCTTCAAATCATTGAGGGAATCTCAGCTTCTTTATAAAATGAACCTGATCTATGGTCTCTTCTAGTTCTAAATCTATGAACCTATTTGAAAATTCATTTCATCACTTGTAGCTTTGGTAAAGATTAGGAAATTCAGTAATATAGTTCATAAAACAGACCTATGTTCAAGTCTCACCTCTGCCATTTACTGCCTGTGTGTAACATTTCATAAATCATTTAACCTCTCTTAAGCTTTCATCATAGATCTAAATTTCCTTAATATCAGGGGGTTAGAGTAGCTGCCCTTTAAGTTCTCTCTCAGCTCTAAATTTTATGTTCCTATGAAAAAGCAGAAGTAATCTTTTTAGGCACCAATCTTCAAAGTCTTCAGTCAGTAAACATCTGTTAAGTGCCTACTATGTGTCAGCACTGTACTAAGCACTGGAGACTCAGAGGCAGACTTCAAGCTTTCCCTATAAATGTCTTCTGAAACTAAGTCATCTCTATACATCCCTAAAATTGAGGGAAAAAATTCTTGATTTACATGAATTTTTTTCCTACTAAAGGATCTATCTACTTACTGAACACTGTCAAGAATATGCTACCATGTTTTGTGGATTTTTTTTATTTATTAAAGGGGAAAGGCAAGATATAAGGATGCTAGTAGCTGTTTTACTTCTGTTATATTGACTTAACATACTAGTTATTCTTTACAGATAAGACAGTTAGGTGGCATAGTGGACAGAGTACCAGGACTGGAGTCAAGAAGACCTGAGTTCAAATTCAGCCTTGGAAACTTATTAACTGTGTGATCCTTGGCAAGTCACTTATAACTGTTTTTCTCAGTTTCCTCATCTGTAAAATGAGTTGGAAAAGAAAATGGCAAAGTACTCCAGTATCTTTGCCAAGAGAATCCCAAATGGGGTCATGAAGAATAAAAATGACTGAAATAACTGAACAACAAATATCCTGTTCAAATGGTTCTCAATTCTGTCTAGAGGGACTTAAGGAAAATTGCCATGCTGCTATGTCTGAGCAACATCAACAGAATAGTGTGTGCATTTGAGGGTCAGAGATGGAAAATTATTTGCCTGAGTTCAAGATGAGAACTTTATCTTCTATCACAAATATTATTAAGAACTTTAGAAAAGTCAGTGATTCTTCCAAGGCAACATTTCTTCATTTTAGTGGCAGATGTTATAAATATGGACAAACTAATAGTTACAAAACTATTGTACAGGGCAGGGTGAGTAGTTAATTATGTAAATTGACAGATTTTTTTCCCAGAATATACCTTCTGTGGTTTCAAGGCTATATATTCCTAGTAGCTCACAATCCAATACACTCCAAAAATCATTTATGAAACACAATTTGCAGTGAGCTGTCCGAGGTACTGGAATTACAAAAATCAAACAAATAAAAGTTTCTGCCCTCAGGGAGCTTGCCTTCTATGAGGTTTCTTTACTTTATACCAAGGGAAATAGAGAACTTGAAATATTTACTGAACCACACTATTTTAACACAGCAATCTGTTTAATTGACTAGCGAACTAATGTGTAACAAGGAAGCTTTCTCTAAATGACCCAGGTAATTTAATCTTTGAAGAGCTAGGCTATTAGTCACTGAAAAGAATAAGTAATAAAATTAAAGTTAAAAAAACCAAAGAGGAAAAAATGATGGGGTACCAATAAATGGACTGAAAGTCAAAGGCCCAAATCCAAATATACATCTGTATGGTATAGTAAAAAGACTGCTGGATTAGAACTCAGAGACCTGGATTTTGAATCCTGGCTCTGTTTCTTACAACCTGTGTGATCTTGGGCAAATTACTCAACTTCTCTGGGTCTCAGCTTTCTCCTATATAACATGGAGGGGAGAAAAATTAGATGACTTTTAAAGCCCCTTCCAATTTTAAATCAATCAACTTATGGTCAATAAAATTGAATTGTTTGCTAGGTAAAAATTTATTATTGAGAATGTGTTGCCTCTTGCAAAATTTAAATGCCCCTTCCCTCTAAGAAGAAAAATGAATTAAATTCAAGTTCTTCTGAAACTAATTATTTTAATGAAAGTTTATTACAAACATGGATATTCAATTTCCCCCCAAAATGAGTAATGTTTAAAATCAAGGCAAATATTTCACATTATTCCTTCTGTAGTCATCCAAATCCATTAGGAGGGCCTACCAACCTCTGACAAATCTATGCGACAAATATAATTGCTCTCAAAGTCCTTATTCTCAGACAATGTATTCTGTCAGCAATGTAGGATTTGACAGTTTAGAAAAGGATAGTTTTAATTTAGAATCAAGAGTCATAAGCTCATGGGATCATGGAAACAGAGATAGAGCTGGAAGGGACAAGTCATCTAGTCCAACTCCCTCACATTACAAATGAGGAAATTGTGGCTTAGAGGTGGAAAATTACTTGCCTGAGGTAAAGATAAGAGTTCTGTCTCTAACATGCATGTTCTCAGTAAAGTCAGAAAAAAAAGTTCTTTTTTCCAAGGGAATTATTAGAACTTTGGTTTTGGTGGCAGATATTACAAGTATGAATGAGCCAATAGTTATAAAGATCCTTAACTATAAAACTGTTGAACACATACTGTGTTTGTTATTATGTGTTGCATGATAGGATTTTAATAATCACACAATTCATCCACTAAATGTTTTCATTACTCATTATGGATCATAAAGCATATTTTCCTGACACATTCTCATATTCTTAATATTATTTTTTGGCATTGGATTTTATTATGAAACTGAAATCATTTTATTTCATCCTCATGTTGCATAATATATATTTGTATTCATACATATATAAGGAGCAGGGTTTATAGATATTCATATGTATATGCATACAATATGCATATATGTCACATATGGATCAGTTATATACATATTATGCATATAATGAATGAACTACTCATGTTCTATGGCTCACAGGGAAGTTAGGAGAACAAATGACATCATGTAAAAGAAAGACGCAGAGAAAAAATATCCCAATCATGTTTGAATTGTATTAGTAGTGATAATTTACTTGATTCTTCTCTGATTGTCCTTTGCTTATTTTTTAATCTTTTCCTTTTCTATACAAGGATAACCTACTTGTTTCATACTCAATTTATATTATTTATTGAATACTTCTTTATTTCCTGTTTTGGAAAACAAGATATTTGACTAGAATCAAAGATAAATTTGTTCTTCAGGAATACAAAATGAATGTGGACTAAGGTACTTGGCTTCCTAATTTTTGTAGTAAGGCAACCCAAATAAATAAACCTAGGGCAAATGCAAGAATGAGAAAAATACAGTGATTGGCACAGGATATTAGCCCCAAGGACTTCACCCAAGAAATGCCTAGTTACTTATGGTAGTAGAGATAAGGTTATCTAGAAATAGACTATATAGGAATATGATACTGTTCTTTTTACATAGAGTTTTAGTTGAGAATATCTAAAACATATCAATTTGAACACACATGATGTCAACATAAAATATATCCACAAATTATATATACATTTATGTGTGTATATATATACATAAATATATACACACATAGGTGTGTATTATGTATGCATATATGGAGATAATCTATTTCTAGGTAATTGATATATGACACCTATATGAATAAAATATATACAAATTGCATGGATATGTATGTGTATATTTTGTGTTTATGTATACATATATGTGGATGATCTCTTGCTAAGTAATTGAGAGTGTTACATACGTAACATATTATAAGCATGAATTAGTTTACAAGGAACAAATTTGTAAATAACTAAGAATATATAACAATTCAAATATGTGCATCTGAGAAGTATCATGATAAAGTAGATAGAAGTGTTGCTTTCAGAGCTAAGAAGACTTGGAGTCAAATAATACCTCAGATGGTAGTTTTATGATCCTGGACAAATCACTTAAGCGCTCAGGCTCAGTTTCCTCATCAGTAAAATTTAGATAACTGAGATAACTCATAAAATATTTTACAAACTCTTAAGAACTATTCTGTAGGCTGTATTCAGAGGTGTAAACACAGAGCTTGCCTAAATACACAATGAAATTACTTATGATTAAGTATAGCATCAGCTACATATTCAAAGCATAAATCATATTTTTTTAGTTAGTGAAATCCTTGTCAACAATAAAAGATGGAGGCCCTCTGTCATTAGAGTTGACAATTAAATCTTTATTACAAAAGCAGAGGGTTCTGAATTATTCTAATGCTTACTCTGCCAAACTTCTAAGAATTTGATCCCAAGTAAAATCAGCTAATATCACTGTCAACGCTCAGACCAGTGCCTCTGTCCTAAAAGGGATTAAGACTAAGAGATGCAGCCAGACTGTCTATGTCCCAAGATAACCTTACACCCTGCCTTTCTCAGGACACAGGAAGAGACTGGCAGACTCTCTGGAAGGGGCATGCATTGTATGGATTACTCCATTAGAGAGAGCATGACACCTCATAGAAATCAAACTGATGGTTTGATTTTTAGAAAGATCCCAAAGGTCCTCAAAGCCAATCTGATGAATAAGATGCATGTTTAAAAACAAGATGTGACTCTAAAGTCATGACTTTTTTCTTTAGTTTTTGTGTATTCGTGTCTTATTGCACCCAGCTCTAGACAGCTGGGAATGAGATTGGCCATGTGCTAAGAATAACATCCTAGTTCCAATTAAACTCTTCTGAGTCACTGAGTAAGAAAACCCTGAATGAGATAGAATTGAGTGTGCTATTTTCAGAATGAGCATTCACTTTACAAAGGCTAGTTTGTTACCTTTTGTTGATTGAGGACTCCAAGACAAACTTAGGAGGGAGACTGATGGAAGGCAGAAAGGCCAATGAACAACTCGGTTGCTCCCCTTACCTCACCGTGACTGAATTGGAAGAATCTACAACCCAGTCACAGGTATTTTAGATTGTGAGTCAAGGTTCAATGGGGGGGGGAGTTAAAATGGGGGAGAAGCCTTGTGTATATAATGCTTGCTTTCTGCCTAGTCAATTGGCACTTTTTAGTCCATCATTGAAGGGCTCTCTTACATGGAGGGGAAGAAACAACTACCTCTTTTTACTCCTACCTTCTGACTCTGATTTTGTTTATTTCAGTGAGTCATCATTTTTATCTCACACAACCCTATGAGTAGACATTTTCTAGAGAGAAGACAGAAGTAGTCTGCTGCCAAGTCAAATATACAAATTGCCTGCCACTTAGTAGGCAATTAACGAATTCTTCGTTTTGTTCCTGTTGTCTTGGAATGAATAAAAAAAAAGAATTTATGAAACACTATGTGTCAAAGTGCTAGAAATAAAATACAAAAGCAATGGATAGCCCTACCCTAAAGAAGCATATATTCTATTAAAAGAGGTAGGAAAATTAGAGGAGTAGCAGGTAATAAGGATATTTTAAACTGGAAAGTTATAAGGATATTGAGTAAAGCCCTAAGAGATTAGATTGATGCACCTACTTCAGGAAAAATGAAATGCTAATGTAATACTAAATCTCTGTGGAATGGAATGGAATTGAACCCAATGACTAAAGGAAGAAGGTAACATCTAAACCAGAAGAAAGGTCATGTATCAGGATCTGCAAGGTAAGTTATACAGTCTAGGCACTGGTAAATAGTATCTAGTTCAGCAGAGTGGTTCAAGATACCAGATTTGTGTTCCAATAAAAATTACTTCAATCAAGTCTTAAACCCTTACCTTCCATCCTGCAATCAATACTATGTATTGGTATCAAGGCAGAAAAGTGGTAAGGGCTAGGCAATGGGAATTAAGTACCTTGCCCAGGGTCACACAGCTTGGAAGTGTCTGAGACCAGATTTGAACCCAGAACCTCCCATCTCTGGGCCCGATTCTCAATCCACTGAGCCACCTAATTTCCCGCATGACTTTTTTTTCATTTACAAGCAAGTGATGTCATTTTATATTCTACCAGGTGAAGTTGTCCTTTTCTCAGTTTCTTTTAAGTTAACTGGGACAAAATTGTCCCAACAAAATGTCCCTGAGAAGAAATAGCCCCTACTAAGTGATAGTGTAATGTATGGCTTATAAATAATATCTGGTGGAAAGGGAAAGGCTAATTGAGAAGTTCATATACTAACAAAGATAAAATGCTATTTACCTAACATGTTAATATTTGTAAAACACCCCATATACATCATTTCATTTGAGCATCAAGACAAAGTATACACACATACATATGTTATTACTAGATAGCAGAGTGAATAGTGTTGGACTTGGAATATGACAACTCAAGTTCCTTTAGATACTTGGTAGCTATGTGACCTTAGGTAAGTCACATATCATCTCCTGAAAGATAGTATCACTTATCTCACAGGACTGTTGTGAAGATTAAATGCAAGAACATATGTAAAGCACTATAAAAACACTACCTATTTTATTTTATGGGAAAGGGAAGTGAAATTTGAGAGGTTTGAATGACTTATGCATGGGCACACTGGTGAGGGAAGAATTTAAGCCTACATCTTCTATACAGCCAATCCAACTCTGTAAACTGTCACAGAAGTCTGGCTTCTAATTTCTTCATTCCAATGAAGCTGTTCCTCCAAAATTACTAATGATCTTCTAATTGCTAAATATTTTATCAATTCTCATCCTTCTTGGTCTTTTTACAGACTCTGATGCTATAAATCACTCTCTTTTCCTCGATACTCTTCTCTTTAGATTTTTATGACACTGTTATCTCCTGCTTCTCTTTCCATTTATTTGACCACTACTTCATTATTTCCTTTGATGTCGTGTTCACCCATGTCATTCCTGCAAACAGTGGGGTTCACCCATTGCTACCATGGGCCCCTTTCTCTTCTCTATCCCTGCTATTTCACTTGCAGATTTCAATAGCATCCATAGTTTCGATTATAATCTCAATGCAGATGACTCTTTGATCTACTCGTCTAGGTCTGATCTCTCTCCTAACTTCCAGGCTCACATCTCCAACTACCTTTTAGTCATCTTGAACTATATGTTCCATAGAAATCTTACTTGACAAGTTCAAAAATTATTATATCCCCCCCACACCAAAAAAAACCTATCCTCTTACAAATTTTCCCATTACTCAGAAGCATACTGTCATCTTCTCAGTCATCCAGGGTCCCAACTTAAATGTTATCCTCCTTCTTCCTCTCTCTCTTCTTCTCCCCATCTAATCTATTGCCAGGGCCTGCCAATTTTACCTTTGCAACAGTTTTCCTCTATAGCTCCTGGTGTCTTCAAAATATTATCACAACCCTGGTGCAGTCTTTCATCACCTCAAACCTGCACAATTGCAATAGCCTTCTGGTTAATCTCCCTGCATCACCTTACTCCAATCTATCCTCCACTCAGCTATCAAATTAATCTTCCTAAAATGCCAATCTGAACACATTACCTTCCAAACGTCCAAACATTGAGGTAACTCCAGTGGTTCCCTATTAATTCTAAGGTCAATTATAAAATCCTCCATTTTATTTTCAAACCTCTTCATAACCTGACCCTTTCCAGGCTCCTTATACCTACTCCCCTCCATCAGTCTTCAATCCATTGACACTGGTCCCCTTGTTATTCCTCACCTATGATATTCTTCCTCCCAGTTCTCAGCATTTTCATTTTCTCTGTGCCTAGAATTTTCTCTCTCTTTCTCATACTTCCTTTGAGTTTCAGCTAAAGTTTCACCTTCCATAAGAAACTTTTCCCTATCCCTCTTAATTTTAGTGTTTTCTTTCTGAGGCTTTCTTCAATTTATCTTGTTTTTCCTTATCTATTTGCATGTTGACTCCCCAATTAGCCTTTGAGCTCCCTGAAAACAAGGACTTTATTTTCTTTCTTTTATCCTTAGTGCTTAGTCCAGCATCTGACACACAATAGATACTAAATAAATGCCAATTATTGACTAGTTAACATACTTAGTGCATATAGTCAGCAAAATAATTTGTAGAGGAGGAAAATCAAAATATCACATGGCAAATAGATCACTGATAAACAAGCTATCCATTCCAAATCAGGGAATTGATTTTTTGCTAAGAGCTTACTTATTTCAACCTCCCTCATTAAACCTTTCAATGGTCAATAAAATTCACTAAAACAAGGAGCAAAGTAGGTAGGCATTGATAATAGCAGTTTAACTTATTTTATCAAAACATCAGTTGAGAAACATCTACTTGAAGAACTCTGGAACTAAATTTCACAAATTGATTATTGGCAAAGTGGTGAACTATTGCTGTAATAAGAAACTGAATAATTAGGACTCAAAGAAAAAGAAATATAGATCAGATATTTCTCTCTTTGGATGAGGGGGAAAGTCTAGGAAATAAAGATTGAAGAACAATGACCTACTGTGTTACCTGTAGAAGCAGTAGAAGAAAAGCTTCAACAAATAGCTCTCTAAGAGCTTGTAGTTTATTGATTTTTTTCTTGGAAGAGAATAGATATTTGAAAAAAACCCAGAAAGTCTCTCACAGTCTATCAACTTATTGCTTTTTATATAGAAAATCAGGGTAATAAATATTTGAAAATTGATTTTCCTTCTAAAGAAAATACCCTTAATTTCTTTTGCTACTGCTCTCCTCCCCGTACACATTTCCTTTTACATAATAATGTTCTTAGTTTTTAGTGAGAAGAGACAATTTTATCTCACTTGTAATTCAAGAATTTTATTGAAAATTGAGTCCCCAAAGCCTAATGATAAAATCTTATATGAGAATATGGGACAAGGGGGAGAAAATGATTATTTTTAATTTGCCTTTTTCACCTTGTTGGACAATGTAGCACAATTACTTTTATTTGAGAATATTAAGAAACATCTCTGGATTTTGACTGTATTTACACTGCCTCAATGATCCAAGCTATTTAATTTTTAAAACTATTATATTAGTTCAATTATTTTATTTATTTATTTTGCAACATTAGCACAAAATGTAACTGCCTTCTATTAGAGTATTATCACGTTGAATGTATAAAGCACAAATAAGATACTGATTCTTTCATTTTTTTAGATGGGAGAGAGAAGTGAAGAGAGAAAAGAAATACTGATGAACTGTATAAAATAATTTGTAATATAAAGATTTTGTTATTTTCCTGAGGGGAGAAAAATAATTTTTTAATAACTTACTTATACAATTAATATCTTTTTTCTTAAATCACAAGAATAATCCTTTACATTAAATAGCCAAATTCTATGATTACTCTCCAAGGGCCTTTTTTTTTCAGTGAACTTGTAGACAATACTTGCATTGGAAATTCTTAATTGGCATAAAAATCCTAACTGACCTTTGAGAGATATCTCACCTTTTTCAGGTCTGTAGCCAATCAGGAGATTTGAAACTTACAGTATGTAACACTGCTTGGGACACAAGAATTCCTCTTGTATGCCCAAAATTCTCAACTTGAAAATTTTTTCTTGGTAATTTGAAAAAAAATTAAAATCATATCAGAACTCACAGAAAATGAAGACATCTACTGGGGATCACCCCATTCCAATGAGAACTGAATAATGTGTCTACCGTTTCTTGCTAAAAACTTAAATCCTGGTACTGATGAGGATATAAGGATCAAAAGTCTTCTTAGCTATGCAAATAGTACTGCTACCCCCAGTTAGATCTAGTATTGCATTTGTGTAATGTTCATACAAAGCTTTCTGTGCCAAAGGCCAACATTCCTTCTCTGTATTGGGGGAACAAAGTTGCAAAACTGCTTTCCTCTTAACAGTCCTCTGAAGCTGTCATCCTTTGTAATTAGGGGTTCTTTCCATTCATCAGGAAACAGGGGGGAGTTCTGATTTATCCACTTTGTGGGTTTCCCCATTTCTCTTTCTGAAACCCATTTTCCGCTGGTATGGCCCCTTTCTCTGTCCATGCTGACAGAGATGAAGCTGTAGCAAGAGTTTCTGGCCACCAGCTCAGGCTATGCCTACAAATGGGTTTTGCAAACTTTAAAGTGCTATATAAATTTATGTTATGTTTATATCCATACTTTGAATGGAATTATTTTACCACTGACAATTTGAAGTGGGTTTTTTTGCCTTTCTCATATTTTATGTCCTGAATGGACATATAATATGTGTGTGTATCACATGTTACTTTAGTTGAAGCATAGAATTACTAGACAGTGAAGCATTTGATCTTTCCGCACATAATTATGTAAACACCTAACACCAGCTTTCAGTAGGAGGTTTTCCCTCCTGAACAATACTTCAAAGTCATTGGAAACACGGCATTGCTTTTTGGATTAATTGTGTACCTTGAGCTCTGAAATTACAAATTGATTTTTAAGACTCGTCCAAAGTCCATCTGTGTATTTTAAAGTATCACACAAGTCTCTGCCTGGGTGATGTAAATTGATAAGTAGCCTACTTACCCTTTAACTTTATTATTAAAAAAAAGAAAAGAATGCTAGGGTTTTCCTTCTGTGGGATGTTACCCAGCATGACTCCCATGGATGATTTATAACTTTGACTTGCTGAAGTGTTCTGTTCAAGCTCAGCCCTGGACTGCTGTTTTCTATCAGCAACTATCCACCATATTTATTATCTATCTATAAAGCATCGAATAGGTGTTTGGAATCCCCCTATGAAAAAATATGGGAATAGTTTTAGATGAAAATATTGAAAAAATCATTTTTTCCATTCATTGATAAAATGGGAATTGAATTTCTCTCTGGGATTATTTCCAGAAGATACTCTTCTCTTCTTCAAGTACATCTTGTCTGTCAAGACAACCCAAGAACATTCCTCAGTCCAAGAGAAATAGCCTTTGACATCTATCAGTTCAGTCATCCTATTCCACCCCAGTTGCAAGACAATGGATTAGTCTCCTTTACCAAATCCAGGTTTGTCCCCTTAATGATATTCTTGATCACAGTCAACAGGAAGTCCAACTACCTCAGAAGGCATTTGAATATTTGTGTCTGTGCAGTAGTACAGGGCAGGATGGGGAGTGTCCTGTGCTGTGAACTTTTTCAGGACATGACTTAGAATCAGCAAGATCGATTTCAATTTTTTTTCATTTCAAATTTCAAATTCAAACCTGAATTCAAATGCTTCCTCAGACACCTACTCTGACATACGTGATTTAAGTGACCTTGATTAAATCACTTAGTATGTCTTATCCTCAATTTCTTCAACTATGCAATGGAGATAACAAGAACACATACCTCAAAGAGATGTTGAGAGTATATATAGAAAAAATAAGATGTGCCAAGTGGCTGAGTACAGTATAAAGCTACTAAAACTTAAAATTGTATAAGACTTTTTGCATATTTTGTAAATCACAAAGTATACATAAGTGTTAGCTACCATCAGCAACATCATCATCGTCATCATTAATCTGGAAAGGGAGCAATGGTAATTGCAAGCCTTGGAAAGTCAGTTTATCATCATGCGATTTCTATTTTGCTTTGGAATTCAGATAGCTTATTTCTTCTGTCTGCTTGATAGAGCAGTGACACCCTCAAGATTATTTATAAATCGAGACAGAAAAATTCAACAAAAAAGACGCACTCAAAGAGTGTTATTAGGTAATCCTCAAATCTCAACAAGTTAGCAAAGGACTTCTAGTTTAAAATTTATGAAATTAAAACCATGGCAAGAAACAAAACAAAACAAAACAAAAAACTGGAAAGCACATTCCAAGTTTACAAAGGTTGTTTTTTTTAATTAACTAAAGGACATCAGAATTCAGACTAACTAGGAGGACCATTCTTGGCCCCTACAGGCTGATGATGACAACATGTTTTCCTCCTCTCTAAAGAAAAGTTATGGAATGTCAATGTAGGAACATGAATCCACTGTCTGTTGTACTTGTCTGTGATCACTTCCTTTGTTTACCTAGTTTTCTTTGAGGCAAGGAATGGTTTCCTCAACATTGTTGGAATGGTATTGACAGTAGTGTTAGAAAGTAGAAAGTGGAATTAAAATATAAAAGAAAGAAACAACAAAGTAACTTTAATTTTTATTTGATTTCATCTATGTTGGGATTTCATTCAATAAATGACATGTTATTTTTAAAAGTAGAGAACATAAAATGTCATTAATAGCTTTTCTAATGTGGCTCCCTACTGAATCAGAGCAATTGTGTCTACACAAATACTAATGAAATCTTTAAAACCTTCCAAATGAATAGATTATTTAGGAAAAAAATCATACCTGTATCATGGCGTAAGTATAGAAGTATTATGAGCATTGACACTCCAAAGTCCTTAAGACTGTACCATCGTAATAAAGCTCAAAGCATACTATTTTTCCTTTTGTTCATGTATTTTAGTTTATGACTCTTCTTTGATAGCATTACAAATGTGGAGATATGTTTTGCATGATCACACATGTATAACATGTATGTATATAGATCAAGTTGTTTGCTGCTTAAAGGAAGGGAAAAGAGAGGCTAAGAATGAGAGAATTCAGAACTTGAAATCTTAGAAAATGAATATTAAAAGTTGTCATTATATGTAATTGTGGAAAAAGTAAAATGTTAATGTTATATTAATTTTTAAAAGACTGTACCATCCTTAAAATATCTATGTGTTGCATTTCTAAGGTGTTCTTATATTCAATCCAGAATCCTAAAAAAGATGCAGCTTTGGAATTCTGCCTGAATTTGTATTAATCCACATAGTGCCCTTCTTCAATAACAATTAGTTACTCCCTGCATATCTGACCCCAATCAAAATGCTCGTTTTCCTTCAGGGAAGCCCTCCACATTTTTATTTAGGTTTACATTACACTGAAATCTGTGAAAATGAACATGTTATAAAATGTTCACAATGGTGGCCATAAAAAGGAAAGCCATAGTAAATAGTGGTCAAGGATGAAAACCAACTTAAGAGGGTAGCCTCTGACTTTTCCCACCGTCCTACTTCTTTGGTCCCTCCTCCATGGGCAGTGGACCAGCCATTGCGAAGCATAATTTCATTTACAGTCATATCGCAGAATAAGATTACTTTAGTTGACTATGAGATTAGAGCCTTCCCTGCAAATGTGTGTTTTATAGCTACTGTTAGGAGTAAGCAATCATAGCTTAAAACTGGAAGCAAACATACAGAAATCATGTCGTTGATTCAGACTAGAGCCTCTTAGGCAAGTCACTCTTCATTTGCCATGTCAAGATAAGCAGTGTTAACATTCTCATTATTCATCAATAAAACAGGAAGGATGAAAAGAGTGGGAGTTGAATATGATAAATGCCAAACAAAATGTTTAGGAAGAGAGAATGCAGCATTCTAAAGAGACTTAAGATTCACACACACACACACACACACACACACACTCTTGGGTCACATAGTTAGAAGACCTGAAGTGCATTCATTGAGGAATTCTGTGTTTGACGTACATGTTAATTATGGAGCTTGGGCTATCCTGCTTGACACAGGTAATTTAAACAGCCAGACCTTTATCATATATCATCTCCAGGTATTGTAAACTAAACCTTTTTTCCAAAATGAATAGAAAAAAAAGCTAGCACTGAGGTCATGGCACCTGCCTGGTGTGGAGATATGGGTGTCTTTAATTATATTCTGCCCCTCTCTCTATAATAACACATACGCAGTTTGGTTTTCTCCCCCCACATTTTTATAGTTCAAAAATAAAGCCAATCAAGATTATCTACTGCTTTCTCTTGCCTCAGAAGATTGGGCACACAGTCTTATTAGGTTTGGGTAGCTTACCTTTCTGCCCTTTGTGTGGCTGGCTGGCTCATGGGAATTTATATAGCTAACCAACTAGTATTACCCCATTAGATGGCTGCATACTCATCCGGGATGCACGGTGCCAACCAAAGGGGAAAATGCAAGGTTTAAAGAGCCAGATATAAATAGGTGCTGTGTATTTTATGAGACTCAGAGAGCATTTACCAGAACATGCCTTTGTTGCTGTGTAAGCATTGCCCAAGCTTGTTAGGAGTCCAGTAAAAGACCCAAGGAATGAAGGCACCACCAGACTGGAGACCTGGTAACTACAGGCTACTGCTACCACTACCCCTACTACTACTATCACTACTACCATTACTATTACTACTGCTACCACTACCCCCACCACTATTGCCACTGCATTATTGCCACCACTTCCACCACAACTGCCACTACTACCCCAATACTATCACTACTACCACTACTATTACAACTACCACCAGTACCACCACTACTGCCACTACTACTACTATTATCACTACCATTACCACCATTGCCAGTACTACCACCACCATTACTACTACTACCACTCCTACTACTACTAATATCATCACCACCATTACTACCACCACTTTTACCAAAGCTACTACTACCACCACTTTTACCAAAGCTACTACTACCACCACCACCACTACTACTACCATCATTACCAGTACCACCACTGCTACTGCTACTACTACTAGTAATTTATTAGTAATATATTATATTATATATAACTATATATAATATAATATATTATTATAGTATATTATATTGTTTTATTTATTATATTAATTTTAATTAAAATTTAAAAATTGAAATATTTATGTATCATATTAATGTCATATTAATATAATAATAATAACATATGTGCATAGCACTTTAAGGTTTACCAAGTGCTTTACCTATATTCTCTAATTGAACCATATGAGACCCCTGATGATAGGGGTTCAGATGATAGACAGAGATCATATCCTGTCAGAGGTTCAAGGAAAGCTTTGTGGAGGCAGTGTTGTTAGGCTTTGTTAGGGACTATTTCCAAATTTAGAACTATAAGAGGACAGGTGTCCTAGGCAGAGAGAATACCACAAGCAAACACTTGGAGAAGGGAACGTAGAGATCCATTTTAGGATACCGCAAATAATCTGGTTCTGAACTGGAGTATCAAGTAGATATAAGAGATTAACAGGAGATTAGTTAAAAAATGGATTTGCATTATGGAAGTTCCTTAATGGTAGAATGATATGTTGAATTTTTAATTGGTAGAAAGCATATAACCACTAATTCTCAGAATACAGAGTGAAGCTACACTTTCAAAAAGGTAATTCAGATAATAATGCATAAGATTAATTAGAGAGTAGAGGAAGACAAACTAGAAGACAATTGCAAAGGGCCAAAGGAAAAGTAATAAGGGCCTAATTTAGAGAGGTGACAGCAATAATGGAAACAAAGAGATATGTATCAAATAAGGTGCTGAATCAAAAGGCCAGAACAATACATTGAGTTTTTTTTAAAAAAGAAAAGCTCATGAAGGCAACATGATTTCAAATGTTGACAATTGGGAAAATTATGACACCTTAATAAAAATAGAAGTGAGAAAAGGAACTGGGCTGGAGAGAAAGAGCAATTCAATTCGGGCCGTGTCAAGTGACAGTTATGAGTGGTTCAATGAAGTTCAGAGATCAGGAGTTGAAAATGCAGGAGTTGACTTTAGGACAGAAGTTAGGGCCAGATAAAGAAACTGGGGCATCATCTGCATACAGGTAATTATTAAAGTCGTGGGAGTTGATGAGATTTCATGAGAAGAGCTCCCTACACATCTCCATTCACTAGGTCCTGAGGACTCATAGAATCATATTTGATCCTTACAACAACCCTGGGCGGGGAGGGAAATGTTTTCATTTCCCATTTTGGAGAAGAGAGAATTGAAGTGGGGAGAGATTTTTCTGAATGCCTAGATTCAAGTAACAAATATCTGAAGTCGAATTCCAATTCAGATCCAAATCCACTGTGAAAGGCAACTAGGTGGTAGAGTAAATAGAGTGTAGGACCTGGAGTCAGAAAGACCTGAGTTCAAATTCAGCCTCAAACACTTACTAACTGTCTTATCCTAGGCAAATCACTGAACCAACCCTGGTTACCTCAGTTTCTTCATCTGTAAAATGGGCTGGAGAAGGAAATGACAAACTACTCAAGTATTTTTGCCAAGAAAACCCTGAATGGAGTGATAGTCAGAGATGACTGAAGGAACTGAACAACAGTTGTCTAAAAGGCTAGTGACATTTCTGGATAAGGGTGGAGAAAAGAGAAAATAGAGAGGTAGATAATGATTTAGCTTTTTATGGAAAATTCATATTTTACTAAAAGACTATGCTGTCAGATATAAAATCAGACATCTGGCATGCAGAAGCTCCTCCGATCCTCTTTACTATGTTTAGCCTTATCTTTCTGAATATTAGGTAATAGAATCTGGCTAAAGTTGGTTTTGAGTTCACTGTGAACATCAGTGATTGCAAATAGAACAATCAGTACTACTTTAAATCCTACAAAAGAATCTGGAAGGAATCCTTGACCACAAGGCAAAGTATGATTCCACAATCTCTTGCCTTCCAATCCCCAAAAGGGGAAGAGGTTAAACCCAAGTGGAATCTAGGTAGTTCCTTAGCAAATAGCAACCCTAGGTACACCTGTGAAACTACTACTGGGACTACAAACACTACTGGACTGTGTCTGCTGCAGCTCAGAACACATGGTAACAGTACAATCAAAAGTGATTTCTTATACCAGCTCAATGAATTTAAATCTGTCTGATATTGTCTGAGGATAATTTGGAACCAATTCAGCTTCCTCCAAAAAAATAACCCACAGCATTTGGGCTTTAGCAGGATCTTGTCTGGTTATAATTTAAAGTTGATAATAAGCCAGAGAACTTCAGTTCTGCCCCCTCTTTTCTCATAATCAGTATAGAGAGCTATGCATTGATCATTAATTAATGCCATTGGTTGATTAGTGACCTGCCATTTTTGTTTTCTACCAACAGTTCATTTTTTTTCAACAAAAAGAAAAATACTAGTTGCAGAATTGTATTTTTTCCAGTGGCAAAACCCCGAACTCGCATTTAGTTTTGTGGTGGTTGACTTTTCTGCAGTTTTGTTTTTGGGAAGAGAAAGAAATGTGAAGCTATCTCTGGCTCAAAAAAGCCCCACGCATGGCATAATGCAATTTGAGGAGTACACAGATGGAAACCATTTAGTCCCAACCATAATTTATTCCATAGTAAATAAAAAAGTCATCCCCATTTCAGAATGACTAGAACCAAAAGTCCTAAGTGGCACAGTGGACAGAGTGCTATCGTTGGAGTCAAGAAGACCTGAGTTCAAATCCTACTGCACACATTAGCTGTGTGGCCCTTGGCAATTCAATAACTTCTCTCAGACTTTATCCACCTGTACAATGGAGATAATAACACCTATTCCACAAGGTTGTGGGAAGGATATAAAGAGATAATGTTTATAAAGTGTTGTGTAAATCTCAAAGGACTATATGAATGCTAGCTTTTATAATTAATATGTAGTGGTGGGTTTTTCATCTCTCCACATATGTCATACATCCAAGAAACTATAGGTAGTTTGTTGTATCCTAAATAATAAGCAATCTAATCCTCTATGATTTGGCCAACTAGAAATCCTAGAAAGCTGTGTAAAGCCTTTACCATTTTTTAGCAGTCTCTTTGCCACCAAAACTGATAGCATCATATAAAATGTACTGAATTTAGAGGCAGAGGACCTGGATTCAAATTCAGACTCTCTTACTATTTCTATGACCTTGAGTCGTATTTCTGGCTTTCAGTTTTCTCATCTACTAAATGAAGCTATTTGGTCTAAATCAAATGTAACAAATGAGATACCTGAGTGCCACATGTGGCAGGCACTCCATGTGCAGCCCCAAGCCAGATTAAAATGTAACTTGGAGATATCTAACAAAATAAGTAAAATAGAACATAGATAATGTTAATATGTGCTTTTCTAAGTCAATTTGTAGCTCCTCCAGGATCCTTATGTCTGCCCAAAAGCCTCTTTTCTATTTGAATTTGACATCACTGGCCTAGATAAGTGGTATCTAACTCAAACTTTGAAAATCACATATCACCATTATGTAAGTTGTATTGTATTTTTTTTGTTAGACATATTCCAATTCTATATAAGATGATTCCAAATAAAGCCAGCAATTTCCAGTAGGCTGGCATGAATTTCATGCCTCTGTTTTTTTTATGAGCCCCAAGCTCCTTTTAAGCTCTAAACTGTGGTCCTACATAGCAATCCAGTGTTTTAGATGAAATGCATGAGCCCCATCTGAGGGATCATGGACCTGGAAGGGACATCAGGGATAGAATTATACTCAAAAACAATTTTAAGTATAAGTAATAATGAACAGACATAAGACTGGGTAGATCCCTAAAAGGCCTCATCTCTGAAATAAAGGGTTTGGTCAAGATGATTCTTAGGGTCCTTCATAGTTCTGACATTGCTCTGATTCTTCATAATCATCTACAATTTTAATTACTTTGGCAATTTCATCACATTCTTCATTAAGTTAGACAATTGCTAGAAGTGGCACGGTGAAAATATAAACCTCTGATACAGTTGAAACATGCATTTGTGCTTATTCTCCCAAAAGAAAGACTATCTAAGATGATCTGATAAAAGGGACTATATAATTTTTGGGATGGTATACATCATCATATGCAAAAGGCAGGTTGAAAAACATACTCTTTGGAATATGGAATATGATATTGAAGGAAGTCAAAGAATTTAAATTGACTCTTTAAATAAAATTAAATAGATTTTGGAGATGAAGGAATTGAAATTGAGAGATTTCTTTAAATTAAAAGATTAAATTTTAAAAATTAAAAATAAAAGAATTAAATAAATTAAAACCAAAGTTTTATTATTAAACTTGAAACTAACCCAGAGAGAAATATCTGGTGTACCAATATACATTAATGTTTGAACAGCAGCCATAAAGTTTCTTGTAAAATCTCTCATGTCTACTAGAAATATTATATTTGATAGAAATGACCCATTTTAATTGTTTTACATTTTAAATCCATACAAAAGGTGGGCAATTTTTCATTACAAAGTAGAAAATGTAATAATTAGTTTACAAAAGCATGACTCATATGATGATTTCCACCATAGCATCCATATCCTAAATGAATTTTGTTATTGAGAATAGATTGAGTTTTCAGGTCTTGGGGCTTTTATTTGAATAATTTTTTTTATAAAAGAAAAGACTGTGGGGAAAGAAGCTCATTCATTTTTTAGCTTCTCATTAAGACAAAGATCTATTTGAAATCTATCTGCATGAGGGAAACTATTTTGTCATTAACAAAACTCTGTTAAATAGAAGGAAGTGCTATTCTATAACTAGAGTTAATTTTCAAGCATGGATGTAACAGACAACTATTTTGAGACCATTGTTTTAAGAAAAATAAAATAAAAGGTTGGAAAGATGCCATAGAAATCAAACCATTGTGGCAATACCACAAGTTCCAATGCTCTCTGTTGATTTCCCTTACAAATACTCCATAGGCTTCCAAATGGATTTCTCTGGGCTTTCTGGTCCTTTGTGTCATGGCTATCATCATGACATCTAAAGGAAAAATCACTCACTGTTTCCTTAAAGACAATGTGCTAATTGTTTAAATTGAAGTCCATCTACTAAAGTCAATTTATCATGTTTTACCCAGTGTAAAGTTCATACGCTGAAGGAGAAAGTTTTCCTAAGAGAACAGGAGAAAACAGTGATATTATTGGGGCAAGAGGAAAAAGATTTTACTAAATGAATAATGAGAAGCGGAGGCCTTCTGACTATACATTTCTGTTCTCAGTAATCAAGGCTGAAATGTGCGAAATCATGAGCAGAACGTCTCAATCTATTTCAATTCAATGTAGGTGGAACAATTTGACTGGCATCTTCAATTAAAACAATCTTTGCATTTGCTTTTTCACTCATTTATTTTTAAACAATCATCTATGTAGCATCTACTATATATTGGATATTGTGTTACTCTTTGAGCACAAAAAGCAAGGCAGAAGACAGTCCTTGCTTTCAAGGAACTCAGTCTCATGGGGAAGACAATGTGCAAATGATTCTGAGCAAATCATGTCTATAAAGGATAAATCGGAGGTTATCTTAGCAAGAAGACCCTGAGATTAAGGATGATTTGGGAAGGCATATTGAAGAAGCCAAGACTTTGAGATTTTAACTTAGTCAGGAATGCCAAGAGACAGAGACAAGGGGGCAAAGAGAATTCCAAGCATGGGAGGGAGGACAGTCAGTGAAAGCCCCTGGAGTTGGGTTATGGAGTTGGGTTAGCAAAGATGAGTAAGGAATTCAGTGTTGCTGGATTTCAGAATATGTAGAGTGGAATGAGGGATTAGAGGCCTAGATGATAGCAAGTGACAAAGTTATGAAGCCAGAGGACAGTATGTTTGATTCTGCAGGTGATAGGGATCAATTAGAGTTTATTGAATGAGAGCAAAACCTGCACTTCAAGAATATTATTTAATAACTGAAGATTGACTGGAGTGAGAATAGACTTGAGGAATGGAGACTTGCCAGTAGGCTATTCCAATAGTCTAGGATTGAGACAATATTAGTTTGCACCAAGTTAATATAAGAGAGACATTACAAAATCAACAGGCCTTGATAGGTTATCTGATATGGGGTTAATGGGGATAAATGAGACTGAGGAGTCAAGACTGACATTTAGGTTGAGAATCTGGATGACTACAGATATGGTGGTACCCTATCATAGGTAAAATCTCTGCCCACAAATCACAAGTCCATATATACCAGTTAAAATGTAATTAGAAAATGTTTAATAAAATAAATTAAAATATTATAAAGTATAAATTATATAAATTTTGGGTTTTCTGAGTTAATATGTTTTCATAATGGATCCCTTGATATTTTAGTTTGAAACTACTCTCCTAGATAGCAATAACTTAGGAAGGGGGAGGGGATTGGGGAAGAGGGGAAGTTGAGTTCATTTCGGAGTATCTCAAATTTAAGATGTCTATAAGATATTAAATTTGAGATATAAAATAAGCACTTGTGGATAGAGAATGGAGGTCAGGAGAGAGGTTAAAACTGGATAAATTGATATAAGAAACAACTGCATAGAGATGATAATTGAATTCATGGGAGCTAATAAGTTCACCCAGTGAATTAGTAGAGAAGAGGAAGAAAAGAGAACCAAGTCAGAGTCTTGTGAGTTAGCCATAGTTAGCAGGTACAACCTAGATGAAGATAAAAAAAAAAGGGGAATAAGAAGGAGCAGTCAAGCAGGTAAGAAAAAAAAGAAAACAATATCATAAAAATTTAGAGAGATGAGTGTGTCAGGGCTGCAGAGATGTCAAGAATTGAGAAAAGTTCATTAGATTTGGCAAATAAGAAATCACAAGTAACTACAAGAGAAGTTCCAATTGAATGATGAGATTGGAAATGAGAAACAGAGTCAAGAAGAGGATAAAGGTAGGAAAGTGGAGGTACCTAATTTAAATAGCCTTCTCTTTAACCACAAAAAAGGAAGAGATATATAGCATGAAAGCTAGTGAGGATGGATGGATGAATGGATGGTTGGGTAACGGATGGATCAATCTAGGTTTTTTTGTGTTGTTTGTTTTGCTTCATTGTATTTTTTGAGGATAGGAGAGATAGAGGTATGTTTATGTGCAGGAGGAAAGTCACTAGACAGGCAGGGATTGAAGACTGATAGAATAGGGATGAAAGTGGAATTTTCAAGTAAGAGTATGGGAAGGATGAGCTATAGTAGGCTTAAGAAGGAATGAAAAAGATTTGAAAATATTACTATGGTGATTTGGATGGTCTAATTGGGGAAGTGTAGAAGGATTGCTTTGCTTCAGTTTCCAGTTGAGATTATGTAACATAAATTTGTGGTAGACCCAGACAACACAGTTTCACGATTTTCCCTCTCAATTTTCAGCAGCACATGAGTAGGAACAAAGGCAGTAGCTGGTGGGAAAAAATCCAAGGTTATATTTGACAGGCTAAGATCTTTGACTGAATAAAGGAGTAAATGACTTAAAAGACTATGACCATGTAAATCTGACATAATTCACCAATGGGTCAAGGTGGGAAAGGAAGGGAATCCATTCAGTGCAGATATGGTGGCTTGGGAAGAAACTGAGGTATAGACGGATTAGAGATGGTGATGTTGGAGAAGAACAGGCTCTAAAGTTTCAAGGCACAGGGAAAGGAGTAATGACAACAGGTGACGATCAGGTAAAGGAATTTCAGGGTTCATTGTCCTAGATATGGACCCATTATGGATGAGGCAAGATCAAGAGTATAACTATCTTTATATGTAGCTATTCAGAAAAGGGTAGGTAATGTGAAATGAGTTTATTGAGGAACTGAGAACATCTGGTACTTGAAGGAAGATAAATATGCATGTTGAAGTACCCTAGTATCAGGGCAGGAATTGAGGAAGAGAGAAAGACTATAATCCAGGTATTGACAGGCACTGAATTCAGGAAGAGTCCTATAGAGGTTGGTAGACCAACCATTAAAGTCTTGATTAGATGACAGATATGGATTGAATGAATTTCAAAAGAGGAGAAATTATCAAATGATGGTGGTAGAGAAAGAAACTGAAAGTGGAAATGGAGAACAATATTCTAATTCTCCCGGTTGAGGGAAACTGAGTGCAAGAGAAGCTGAGTCATGAGGGAGGAGTCAGGTATTAATGAATGCAAGTAAATAGAAGTTAAAAAGGAAAAGGTTTAAGAAGAAATCTATTATACTTATAGAACAGACATTACAACAAAGTGGAAAGGGTGAGTACCTTTAGAGTGAGACATTGGGGGTGGATGGGGGACTATAGGAGATATTTTGTGAAAAATAAAAATAATCCCTCTCCCCAAGGAGCCCTTTTCTACAAAATGGAAGAAAGTATCAATTTGTTTGTTTTTTAGTTAATAGTGAGGCAAGTTTTACATACAAGTTGTTCGGTTTTGTGCAACTTTAAAGTTTTTCACCTTTTTAAGTGGGCCTCACATTCTTCACTTCTCTAAAAATGGACTTTTTCTAGGAACACATTCTTTATATGACTTTCATGCTTCAGGAGTTTGCTCCTTCCAAACTCAGTAACTATCATCTAACAAAAGGAAGAAGGGAAACCAAATTCTTTCTACCCTTGTATTCAGAGATGCCCAAAGGAATATATTTAGTTGAATGTAGATCAATTGGGTTCTCAAGCATTCTATTGCCTACTTGGGAAATGTAGCCCTTAAAGGAAAGATCGAGTTAGCCCTAGACACTAGGAACTGGATTACATTCTACAGAAATGAAAAGATCTGGTGCCTAAGTGATTTGTCTTCTGCCATAACTATCAAATGAAAACAATTAAGACCTGAAGTTAGAATAAAAGAAAGTCTGGCTATTTGTTAGAATTACTCATATTAATGAAGTTTGTCATGCTCAATAAGTTCCAAATAGCAATATGGGAATTTGCACAATTAAGACTGAGCCACTGGAGAAGTTTGACAAGAATTGCAAAGAATCTAAATATAGTTGTGTCTTGCCTAAAGAAAGTTTCAGGTACTCATTTTCCCTTCAGTCTGAGCCTTCACTCACTTGCCATACTATTCTCAAATTCTTCCTATTCAAAAACAATTCTCATTTTCCTTTGTATATATTGAAAAGCACTAGATAGACTTAGCAAGATCTAGTTATTATTCTGTGATAGAATTTGTAGGACAGAAATGCCTAAATTGTATCTCATCCAAGCACATTTATATAGCTCATAAACATTCCATGGTTTTCTGTAAGTCTGAGCTTCTGAAATAGATAAGCGGAGACTTGGAATGCCTGAACACATGACCCGAGATGAGCTTCATCAGAAGCAGCTGTACCCTGAAGCATACATGTCTATAAGATACATAATATTCTGTAATTCAATGCAAATCTTAAAGTTCTGTATAAACACTGTTGTTGTTCTCCTCATCATCAAGATATCACCATATTTTGACTCTAGACAGACTCCAAAAGCCATAGGAGATTAGAGCTTTTTGCTCCAGGTCAGAAGTTCTTCAAAAGGAGAATCATGGGAATCACTGGTTATGGTAGCTATTTCATTTCTCTACATCCCAGAAAAGGTAGGATACATGGGACATTTTGCCATGGGCCTAAGGGAAATACTCAATAGCTACCATATGTCTTGCACATGCAGAAAAACTGTGGAGGTTTCACAGCCAATAATCATTGTCATCATCGTTATCATCACAGCTAATATTTGAAGAGTCCATTACCCTTTGCAAAGCACTTTACAAATGTTATTCTATTCCCATAACAATCTGAAAAGGTAGGTGCTATTTTTATCCCCATTTTCAGATGAGGAAACTGAGGTAGGCAGAAGTTAAGTGGCTTGCCCAGTGTCACACACCTAGTAATTGTTTCAGGCTGGATTTCAACTCAGGTTTTGACTCCAAGGTCAATGCTCTTTCCACTGTGCATTTATGCAACACTTTAAGGTTCTCAAAGTGATGTATATGATTTGTTTAGTTTGATCCTCACAAGAAATTTTGAAGTAGGCACTATTATTATCATCTTCATTTTACAAATGAAGAAACTAAGGCTAAGAGAGGTTCATTAATTTGCTCAGAATTGCTCAGCAAAGTTTGGGGATCAGTGTTTGAACAGAAGTTTATAATTCTGACTGGCTTCTATTAAGTATCCACTATATGTCTGGTAATGTTCAAAGTACTGAGCTATGAGGGGGAAGTTCAATAAATTATATTCCTAATTCATGGAGATGAATTACAGTTAAATAGAAAATACAAATGAATGGCACTGAGGATGGGAGGGAGGGAGCTGTCAAGAACTTTTGGGACCATCTTTGGAAGCAGGAATAATGCCCAGTGTTCATCAGCACCTCCTTTGAGAGTTGTCTGGGGCATCAAGTAATTAATTCATTTTTTTCCTGGGTGGCACAAGATATGGATCTTGAACCCAGGACTTTCTGACACTGAGGCTATCTAGATGGCGAATAACTCAATCTCCCTAGTCCTCATTTTCCTGCTCTGTAAAATGAGAGGGATGGAGGTCACTTTTTGTTTTATACCTTTGATTTTATGATGCTATTTCAAACACTGCTTAAGCCCCTTCAAAATAGTACACATGAGGTGGCAGTCCAAGCATAAGAGGAAGCATGCACACACTTCCTGATGGACTTGTAGCAAGTATCTCTTTTCACAATTTTCCAAAGCCCTTGGGACAAATTGTCCCCAACAGACTGTGATGACTAGCCTCCTGACTAAGAGATGTCTTCCTTCTTAGTGAGACTCTACCAGTTCAACCCTGCCACCCTTATAGTGTCTTCTGCTTGATGACATGCCTTATCCAAATATACGTCTCCGGACTGAATTTTCCCAAGACCTAGATTTCCTTCTCTGGTCAAAGTCCAGTAATAGTTCCATTAAAATAAGCAGAGGGTAAATGCTGATCATGTTAAAAATTGTACTTTGTTCCTGTTAAGGAAAATAACCTATTTGATGGAAGTAAAATTTGAATTAGGCTATAAGCAATGTTAGATTCATAGGTTTGCCTGGACTATGGACAGTTGTTTGATGTTTAAAGAACTCTAAAAGCAAAATGGATGATATAATCAGGAAACTGTTTTGATCATCAACAGAACATGATGTAAATCTGAATTAACTGTATTTCCCAGTAGCCAAAGGCTGTACTTCGCTGAAGTCAAGACAATTGCCTGTTCTCTTCATTTATTCAACAAAAAAGCTAATAGGATGGGGAAAAACACAGTCAAGTGGGCAGAAGTGGTAAAAGAAGAATCTCATAATGGTATATAGGCACAGCTAGTGTAGACAAGATTTTATATCTCTAAATGGAATGCAAAGTATGTATTTTACCAAAAAAGATTGGTATTATATAGATTATTCTAATAACTTTTGATAATTCAAATGTTAAATATATATATATATAATCTGCTTTTGTGGCTCTGGACTGTAGTCAAAGGATCTCAGTTTAAGATCTATTACATCAGTGTGACTTTGAACAAGGCCTAGATCTCAGTTTCCTCTATTATAAAATGAGAGGGTGAGCCAGGACAAGATGATCTCTAAGTTCTTTCCAAACTCTCCTTAGCTTTATGATTCTATGTGATTATGGAAAAGAGAATCAACCTGGCTTCTCTCAGTGTAAAGATTTCAGGACCTGAAATTGAGAAGATCTAGGTTCAGATCCTGCTTTTGATAAATAGTAACTATATAGCTTGTGTCAAGTGACAACTTCCTAAGTATGATTGATTGGTTCATAGATGAGTCATGACTTTCTTTTTGGGAGATGGATTTTGCTATCATGAATCTGGAACTGAAAGAAAAAAAAAGAAAAACTAAAAAGCCATCTAGCCCAGCATGGTCATTGTCACAGGTGAGGTTACTCACAGCAAAGGTGAGATAACTTGTCTAAGTTAACACCATTTGTAAGGATAAGAATTTAGATTCAGACTTGCCTCTTGTGACTGCCAAAGCAATGCTCTTTCTGCAACAGCTCCTTTATACAAACAAGAAAACAGATTTTAGAGTTGGAAGAGACATTAGAAATCACTAGCCCAAAATTTGTTTAGCTTTTTATATGCCACGGGCTCCCCCCTCATCAGTTTAATAAAGCCTTGGGACCCATTCTTAGAATCACGTTTTTAAATACATAAGGTAAAATAGATCGGATTACAAAGGAAACCAGTTGTGTAGAAATAAATTTATCATATTCTTTCATATCATAGATCACAGATTAAGAACCCTGATTCAAGCCCACCTCCTTCATGTTATAGATCAGGAAACAGGCCTTTTCACATGTTTAAGACTCAAAATAGAAAGGATGAAAAGAAAATAAATAGTTTTCATGTGAGAAAAATTAAAATATAAATTTTAATTTAAAATTATCTTTAACTTAAAAGAATAGTTTTTAAATGTCAGAAAACATTTCAAAGTTGTATGTGTGTTGGCACTTGAGATCCTTGATGGAAGTCTTCTTTAATCAGAAATATGGGAGTAATTGAATGACTACAAATTACAAAGTTGGTGGAAGAAGAATGATTTTAATCATGGCAAGGGAGTGAGAAGCAAAAGGGGCTGCATTTTGTACTCTTCTTTTCTTATCACTGAATCTTGCACCTACTCTATTAGTACTCTGAAAGCCAGCATCCTGAGGTCAAAGCTCTGAAGCTATAAAGTTATCCCAGAGATTATTTACTCCAACTCTCTCATTTCATACACGATGAAGTTGAGAGAAGTTCAAATACTAGGCAGGATTTGAACTTGGGTCCACTGATTTCCTTTCTGGCATTCTTTCCATTGCATTAATCTGCCTCCTTACTTTCCAAAGTTCCCACACAAATTCTGAGGATATAATATTTACTTTCCGGCAGTTCTTGCTGAGCTTTAGAGGATGAAGATGGAAGGGAATAAAATGAGATCTTCGATGAATACAGTCTGGCTAAAAAATAAGATACAGTGTGTGTGTGTGTGTGTGTGTGTGTGTGTGTGTGTGTGTGTGTGTGTGTGTGTGTTAGGGAGAATCATTTCAAAGTTTACAGGGCAGATGCAGCTATGGTTTACTTCCCAGTATCTGTCTTCTCAATTTGTCATCAGCAGTGGGGTCCACATGAAAAAGAGCACCATGATGGAGACAATTTGTCCACGACTAAGCTCTGTTTTGAACACTGGATGGCTGCATGATGAGTGCAGTATTTCCTCAAGAATGATGAACTCATTAATATATCTCTCGCACAGCTTTCCAAATCTACAACAGTATCCCCACACCCCTCCCCCTTCACCTTCGGTTGTGGCAGAAAGGAATTGTACTGTCCTTTGAGAACTGTAGGAAGAGACTCTGATCAGCTCCTAAGGGACTTGCTGAGCCACTAAGTGCCAAGACAATGACACTTTTTAATGTCCTGCAAAGAGGTCATCCATCAAGGCATCCTAGCAAGACCGAGAAACTCAGTGTCATTTGACTTAAGCAGCTGAAGGGGTTTATGGGATCCGTATGGTGGGGTTTTCAGTCTTTAGAGAGAAGCCACATGTGACTGCTTAAAACCAGGAGAATATTGGCCCAATAATCCCCCTCATCAGTTTTTTTCAAGAAATACATAGGCGACTTAAAGGAAGGATTTGGAGAACGAGGGTGGTTCTACTAACATGTGGTTGTCGAATGCTGTAAGCACTAAACTTGACAATAATAATACTGTGAAATTTATCTGTGTGGGGCAGTGGACTGCAGAAAAGCTGAGAAAGTCTGATAGAAGAAAAGCTTTGAAGTTAAAGTGGGGGGGGGGCAGGGATGGGTGTCACTTATTTTTCAAAAAGCTAAACTCCAATGTCAGTCAGACTCCTGAGCTAGAGGGGACAAGGAAGAAGGCAGGTGATTTCCATTTACAATTGGGGAAACTATAGAAAATACTGAGCAATGAGAATAAACCTGTCTTACTTTGTCAAGGGGAAGAAATAATTTTCTCCTAATTACAGAAGAATCCCTACCCCTTCCCTAACATTCACCTCCAGTCTTATAAGAAAAGGGGGGAAAAAGAGCATCCACAAAAATGATTTGGAAGAAAAATAAACGCCTGAAACAGAGATGTAGAAAGCATGGTTATAGCCTTGTCAGTAATGTGAAAGTGATAACAGATATGTTTATAGGGAAAAGCAAATAAGTTTACTTACTCAGAATATGTGAGCATTTTTTACCGCCTGCTATAGTTTGAGTTGACCTAAAAGTGTGACAGAATAATGATACTACATTAGGAAATCGTGGGCAGATACTGAGTTTAAAGTGCTCTCTTTTTGATAAATGGGGATAAAGTGATACAGTCCATAGAGAATCAAGTAGCCATCCATCACTCTGAGTTTGACTAACCTGCTTCATCCTTTAAACACTAAGCTACCTAAACTACATCCTTCCCCTCTGACGTATGGAGAAAAAATATTATTTCATAAGATGGCTGATGCTATAGCTCAAATGGAATGTTTCTGTGCATTTCCAAGTTGTCATGTTTCATCTTCTGGAGAGCAATAAAACAACCTCTAAATATAGTCACAGAAATGGTCAAGCATTAACAAGACCATTTGAGCCCCTCTGAATTCACCAGCTTTAAATCTAAAGATATCTAATTAGCTATTTATATTCATCAACTTTTCTAATAATTGTGCTATTAGGAACTTATTCGATTACATTTTTCCTGAAAATTCCATTGTTTCTGTCCATTTCCCCCAAAATTCCCATTAAATAGGGCCAGTCCCATGCTGTGCTTTCTGTAATAAGTGGTCTCTCTCTGTCTTTGCTTTTCCTCTTACCCACCCTCTCAATGACCAATAGAAACCGAGAACTAGAAACAACATTTAGAAATTATCTCTACTGTCCAATGCATTTCACAGATAAGAAAACTAAAGCTGAGAAGTAAGGGTAAGTCAATAACAGAACAGGAATTGGACCAAAATGTGTCTCTGTAGCACCTCTCTCCCACTCCCACCTGAACTCTGTCAATCAAATTAGGCAGATCAATGAGGATATGAGGGTCATGATGGCTTCTTTCATAAAATAAGCTTTGGGAAAGTGAACAGATTTGAGCCCTCTCCTCAAGACACTCTAATGGAGCTCTTTAACAGCAGCATCTGTGTTGATTGGTTACCTTTTAAGTATGTCATTAAAAAGATGATTTAGGGCAGCTGGGTAGCTCAGTGGAGTGAGAGCCAGGCCTAGAGACAGGAGGTCCTAGGTTCAAACCCGGCCTCAGCCACTTCCCAGCTGTGTGACCCTGGGCAAGTCACTTGACCCCCATTGCCCACCCTTACCAATCTTCCACCTATGAGACAATACACCGAAGTACAAGGGTTTAAAAAAAAAGATGATTTAGTCTTTAGGAGCCGCTAGGCTTAGTGGATAATCAGAAATGGGGACAATAAGTCCAGCGTTCAACTCTGGCCTCACACATTTCCTAGCTCTATGACTCTGGGCAAGTCACTTAACCCCAATTACCCAGCCCTTCCTGTTTTTTTTTTGTTTTAGAAATGATACTTAGCATTGATTCTAAGATATAAGGTAAGCTTTTATTTTTTAAGAGTATTTAGTATTTATAAACATTTGAAAACTGTTTTTAATATAGAGATAAGGACTTAACCTCTAATTTTCTTGGTAGAAGAAAAAAACTCCTGGATGAGGAAAATCCTTTTATCAATACAGTTCAGAACCTTCGCTGAAATTCATAGATTTGGGGATCTGTGGAGAGCACTGAGAAGTTAAGTGACTTACCTAGGGTCACACAGCTAGTATGAAACAGAGGTGAAACTTGAATCCAGATTTTCTTGACTCTGAGATCAATCTCTAATCCAATATCCCATGACACTTCCCTACATTTATTAATGTTTATTTGGCTAGATTTATATTAATTTTAGAATAAACTCATTCCTAATTAATCAAGCTGAATTTTTAATTCTTGATTAAGCAATCAGCAAGGAGATCTGTGAAATAAATGAAGAGGTATGAGAAACTGGGTTGACAATTGCTTTAGGAGTTCTCTTTAAATAAAATGAAATTTATATGTTTTATATATTTGGCAAGTTGAGATACTGTTCATTCTGAGTTCAAATTCAAAATCAATGTTTTAGGGCTGGACATAACTTTAGGAGTCATCTAGTCAAACCTACTTGTTTTTATTCAGAAAGAAACTGAGGCTTGGAAATAAACATGAATGTGCCCAGGGTCACAAAGGTAAAAAACAGCAATTCCAGAATTCAAATTCATCTTTTTTCCTCCCTCCTTTTTTCCTCCTTCCCTTCTTCCCTTCCTCTCTCCCTTTCTTCCTTTCTTCCTCCATCTATCCCTCTCTCCTTTTTTATCTTCCCTTCCTTCCTCCCTTCTATCTTCCCTTTCTCCTTCCCTCTCTCCCTTCCTTTTCTTTTCAATCTTTTTTCTTTTCTTTTTTCCTTTCTTCTTTTTTCTTTTCTTTTCTTTTCATTTCTTTCTTTCTTCCTTTCTTTTTCCTTTTTCTTTCTTTATTCCAACCCTGCACCTCTTCCTTCTAACTTCTCCCCTAATTGAATTAAAAAGTAAGAAAGAAAAACATAATTCTTTATGAAATTTACACATAGCCAATTAAAAGAAATTCCTACATTGACTGCATCCCAAACTATTAGTGTTATTATGTGTCTTCAGTACATCACCCCTCTTTCAAGAGATAAGCAGCATGCTTCATCAATAATCCTCTCTTCCAAATTATTTGAATACTTGACTCCAATAAAGGAAACTGAATGAAACAATCCATAAGAGGAAGCATGAGTCTACAATGAGGGCAAAGAAGATATGAGTAAATTGTATAATGACACCATTGTTGGACCTGGGGCAACATTCTATTCTAATATTCTATTCTGGGGCAACAATAAATTCTAAAATTTATTGGTCTTATGGAATTGAAAAAAAGAGTAGCATCAAAAATTTAGTCACTGTTGGAAAATAATAACGAAGAAGAGGGACTTCAGTGTAATGTGTCATGAGCTTCATTCTATCTAAGAAATTCAGTCTGCTGACTATTCTATATATCTCTGATGTGGAGAAAAAAGATGGAGAAATAGCAGTATCTAGTTACTTACTAAAGGCCAGTGGTTATGTCTTAGAAACCATTGGTTTTGTGTACATGTGTTTGTGTATTGTGTATATGTGTTTGTGTATTGTGTTTTTTTAAACCCTTACCTTACATCTTGGAATCAATACTATGTATTGGTTCAAAGGCAAAAGAGTAGTAAGGACTAGGCAAGTGACTTGCCCAGGGTCACACAGCTAAGAAGTGTTTGAGGCCAGATTTGAACCTAGGACCTCCACTCTCTAGGCCTGGTTCTCAATCCACTGAACCACTCAGCTGCCCCCAGCCATTGTTTTGAATCAAAATTTAGGATACTGATTAAAGGAAATAACTTTAAATATAAACTAATTAATTCCAATGTCTTGTAATGGTAATGAAGAATTAATGTTGTATCTTTCCTTTTCCTATAGCATTCTTTTATGTTCCTTAGAGATTACAATACAGTTCCAGGCAATATGACTGATCAAATACTATCAGTCATCTTATGGTACATAGAGAAGAAAAAATCCCTGTGTCCTCTCTCCTATATGCCTTCTGTCCACCAGCACTGTTTTCTTTCCCAGGAATAATTTACCAAACTGCTGTGCTACATAAATTCACTAGCTTCATTTGGTAATAAGCCTTAACATTTGAAAAAGATGAAAAAGATATGGAACTTTGTGCCAACTAACTAGAGGTTAATTAAGTGAGGTTTCACTGGGACAGTTATGAAATATTTGACAATAACATTGACAGAGTTCAACCTTATATGCACTGAAACAAAGGAAGCAGAGCCAAGGAAAGCATTTATCCAAGGCAAATGGAAAGAACAATTGCTTCTCTAAATTTTTTTTTTTAATGAATGTTACAAAATCACTAAGAACAAGTTTGACCCCAAAGAGACATGAGAACAGTCTAGGGACTTCCTCCTACTCCTTTGCAGACTGGAAGGAGTAGGAGGTTGATGTGTGTGGAATCCTGCACATAATATTATTGGCCTTTTCCATATGTTGACTGGTTTTGCTGAATTTTTCCTTTTTTTCCTTTTTTTTATCCTTTGTTATAAAAGATACCTCCTATTAGAGGTAGTGGAGAGATATAAGGAGAAATATGGGTGGTATAAAAAAGATATTAATAAAACCATTGAAAACATTTCTAGGACATAGGAAAATCTACCAACTACTCTCTATATAGGGCACAAAATGCACATTTTATTAAACCCTTAGGCAAGAAAATCCAACTGACTATTTTTTAAAAGGACAAATATCAAAATTCAGAAATAGTACTAAAATGTTGGTACTGGAAAGTTTATTTAAGCATATTAATCTAAGCTAAAATAGAAGAATTCATTTTAATTTCTCAAGGAGGGAATGCTAACTATTAATGTAAGGAAAGGCATTCTTAAGGGTGTTATTATTATTCATATCCATTCAATTATGTTACAAAGTAGCTGCTCATTTGAATTCTTAAAAGGAGATTTTTATCAGGAATTTCCCATAAAAATCACTCAATAAATAATTTTTGTCCTCTTTGTTCAAGCTATTATAATGGATTGAGAGGGAGACCTCAAAATAAATGAGACACAACTGCTTTTGAAGCTTATGTAATGTAGTAGATGATAAAATAGTATATACAGATAACTGTGAGAAACGGAACAGTCCAAGTGCATAGGAGACACAAGAATAACCTTAACCTACTAGAGAAGTGATGGTGAACCTATGGTACAGGTGTCAAAGATGGCACATAGAGCACTCTCTGTGGGCATGCAGCTCTCTCCCACCCCCCACCAGAGTTCATTACTAGAAAGGCAAAGGGACTCAGGTGGAGCTGTTCCCTTCTCCTTCTTCACTGGGCCTGACATTTTTTCACATCAACCACCCCTCTGCCCAACAGCCCAGAGGGAGTGCTTTTTCCCTCCCCTGTGTGGGGTAAGGGGCGGGGTACTCAGTGGGGGGAGGGGCATGGCACTTAGTCTTGGGGATATGCAGAGGGCCAGGCACTCCATCTTTAAAGAGTTCACCATCACTTACTCTAGAGAGTTTTGGATAGCCTCTATGGAAGTAGTGGCTAGAATAGAAAAGTGTAGGGATAGCAAGAGATTTCCTTGAATAAGGAAAGCCTTCTTTAAAGGGTGCAATGCAGGAAGCATGAGGCATGTTGGGAGGATAGGTAGCATCATCATTGGTAACTTAGTATAACATAACAACTGTTAATGTATTGTAGGCAACTTTAAATGCTAAGATAAAGAAGGCAGAAATTTTGGTAAGTAATAGAGAATCAGACATAATCATAACTCCTCATCACAGAGATCAATCTGGCAATAATACATAGGATGGACTGAAGAATGGTAATACTAAAACCACAGAAATATGTGTGGTGAGGACTGTTCCCACATGTACCATGGGATGGGCTTTAGAAATATCAATTGGTCAGTACCATCAAGGGTCACATCATTCAAAAGAAAGATGTTTGAGAGAGAAATTGACTATCACATTGAAAGAGTATTTTTATGATGGTAATGGGGAAAATGTAAAGGGATACAATATAATTAGGTGATGAACAAATGGAAGTCATGATGGTGAACTACTCTTTCATAAAGTTTCAGTAAAATAGAGAAGTGAAAGAAGTTTTAAAGTCAATAGAAGTTGTGTGTTTGTTTTTAATAGTAAAGATCTGAGGCTTTATAAACAGAAGGAAAGAAGAGACACCAGAAAAGGTAGGGGTGTGTGTCTGTAAGAGAGAGAGAGAGAGAGAGAGAGAGAGAGAAAGAGAGAGAGAGAGAGAATGAAGTAGGTATAACATAAATTTGCTAAGATCCCCAGAAGTTAAGTGAATTGCCCAAAGTTACCCAGCAAATGAAGTATCTGAAAAATTATTTGAATCCTTGCATTCTGGACTCCAGTCCAGTGCTCAATCCAATCTATGACACCAAGTCACATGGACTACTTGACAGAATTTCTGCTAGGTATTCCTAGAGAGCCAAAGCAAAGGCATTTCCAACAGATCTTTGATGCTTTGCAGAGTAATGGCCTATCATTCAGAAAGTGTGGGGTACCAGAAGTGCAGCTGGAACCGTAAGCATTATCACGTAAAAGTGAGGTTTCCTGGTGGTGCAATAAGCAAAGCCCTGTTACAACTCCTGGTATTAATCATAATAAGTGTTTTATCTTTCCCTGTCATGTTTAGTTTCTACATGCAATTTACCTCTCCAGCAAGCTGTTCACCATATCAGCTAGCCTTATCTCTTAACTTATAATCTTCAAGTACCTAAATGTATTTCCCCCAAAGTTCCCACAGTTAACAGGACAAAAGCCAACATAAGTGCTATTTAAAGACATTGCTGCACACCCTGTTATAAAAGGCAGAGCTGCTGCCATGGACCTCTCCTATCATCTGCTGAAAAGCTTGCCCACCCTTGCTGCTGCTTTACCTAATCACACTTGGTGTGAGACTTCCAATATTGTTGATGGTGTTTCCAAACACATACTTGCAAAATGCCTTTAATTCATTCTTTATCTGGGACCAAATGAATGAACTTGGGCTGTAGTTACCCTGTCCATTGCCTCTGTTCAATTTACATTACCCAGGATCCTTTTGTCAATTGATCTATCAGTACCTCTATAAGTATTTCTTCAGAGTACCTGGTAATTGGGGCTAAATATCTAAAGTGCCATAGGAAGCTACATGAGGGAGCCATAAAAACAACTGCCTCCTACAGAGAGGAAGAGAGACAGAGACAGAGACAGAGATAGAGACACAGACAGAAGGAGGGAGAGAGAGAGAGAGAGAGAGAGAGAGAGAGAGAGAGAGAGAGAGAGAGATCTGTAATCATCCTACAGACTCAGGCAGTGGTTTATATTGTGCAAAGATACCAAAATGATACAGAGATATGGGTCAGAGATTAGATAGCTCATAATATTCTACTCTCCATTACCCTATCTCACTGCAGTCCTCTTATGATCTATTGATAATCCTTTATAATTAAGCTGCCAGGATAATATTAAAATGTAATCCAGATGAACACCAATTGTAGGATATATCAAAGGCTGAAGTAGTAACCACTTCTAGTCATGCGTGACAATTACTAGGCAGTTTTAATTTCACATTTCTAAATGGTTTGCCCCAAGATCTGAAGACAAATTATGTTTCATTTCTATCCATAAATGCGGTAAAGATTGGTCTTATTCAAACCTAAATTGTTAAAAAAAAAGTCCTCCTAAGATGTCAGAATTATAAATTTAGATTTTTTGGAGCTAAAAATCTTTACAATATCCCCAGAGAAATGAGGTCAGTTCCCAAGAGCATCCCTAACATTTTCACAAAATGTTTATGGCAAGTAAGGCTGGTCATGCCAGACCAGGAGATTTAGGTTCATATACATAGCAAATAACTCTCACAGGGCAATAGAAGGAAAGGATCTTGGGTCTGACATTCTATGTTCCATGGTTTAATCAATTTTCATGCATTACACATAATAATTGAGGGAGTCTAACTTTCTCTGGTTCTCTCATTTTAATGTCTTGACTCTGCCACCAGTTACAAAAATTAGTGTTTGTACAATACTGCTAATATTTTTCAGAGAAAATTTTGCACCTTTCCTACAAATTACAAGTTAAAGTACCTCTCTACTTGGAAGGTGGAACTAGTAGCTGAAAATGGTGATGTAATAAATAGTGTTTCTTTGGTTGCTTTTTTCCAACCAAATTGGTCTATCCAATTCTCCAAGACAAGAATTTGAGAATGTAGAATACTGATCTCTCCATTTGTGAGACTGCTTTATTCCTAACAAACTGAACCAAATGAAACTCAAGCAAATCTAATTTTACCTCTGTTGTATAGGCCCAGGAGGAATTTTGTTTGACATTTTAATATAAAAATGGTTTTATTTTATTAAAGGAAAAAGTAGCATTTCAGATCAAGAGTGCTGTGTTCTCCACATCACATCAGCATTTTAGCACTTTCGATCCAGGTTTTTAGTGCTATAAATAAGTAGTTTGGCATCACGGGAAAATTCAAGTGAGTGCTAGTCAAATAGATAAATGTCTCTCTCAGTAATAAGTACTCATGCTAGAACATGAGTTGTCTGTCCCCTAGACCATTTGGAACAAGTGAAGGGAATAGTGAATAAGGAAGGTACATTGTGGGAAAGAGATTGTAGGCTTAGGATTGGCCTCTTAAAGCATAAGGACAAAGGATAGAAGACCATTATAGAGAAATATTTCCTTCATGTCAGTACCTAGGGGCATATCTCATATCACCCAACCATAGGTTGTTAAAAAAAAAAAAAACCTCTTATCTTCTGTCTTAGAATCAATACTATGTATAGGTTCCAAAACAGAAGAGCAGCAAGAGCTAGGCAATGAGGGTTAAGTATCTTGTGCAGGGGGGCAAAGCGAGGAAGTATCTGAGACCAGATTTGAACCCAGGACCTCCTATCTCTAGGACTGGCTCTCAATCCACTGAACCACTTACCTCCTCCCCCACTCTCCAACCATAAGTTCTTAAGCAATATAAGTATAGTCTACAATATTCAAGTTTAATTTTTTAACAAAGAATGAATGGATGGATGAAAAAGTATTCAGTTACCATTTACAGTGTGGCAGACACTGTGCTAAGCACTGAGGATGCAAAAACAAAATGATAGACATCGCTCTCAAGCAACTGAGGGAAGTCAATAAATACATAAGGGAGTCACAATCAGTATTTTTTGGATTGGGTTGTTCCATGGTTAGTGGAGCCATTGGACCTTTCCATTCAACAAGACAAAATGGTTGAAGGATTTTATCACTACTCCCAGAGCTACCGGTGCAAATGAATAGAGTAAAATAGGTACCTGGGGGATTATGTGACATGAAGATGACTATAAAGCAGCAAGCTCATGGGCATGGGTTAGGCTAGCTATGGTGAACTCTTACCAGTCAGAGCGTAGGATTCCAGTGAGGGAACAGAGATCCAGGCTGGAGACAGGAAGCATTGCATCAGTATAGACAGAAACTCTGCTCCATGTCTAGAACGCTACCCCTCCTCACTTCAATCTTTTATTATCACTATCTTCCTTCAAAACTCAATTTAAAAGTATGCCTTCCCGACCTCCTTGAATGCCAGGGAATGTCTCTTCAGAAATATTTTGTATCTATGCTATATGTATCTTATATGAGACACATTTGAGTTATTTTGTTTATTTAACTTATAAGAGATATACTTAAGCTTTGTATCATTCTTATGTAGAGTATAAAACATTTAAGTTATTTTGCTTCTATGGTTTCTATTTTATGTGAGATATATGAGTATTTTTGAATCTTTACTCTTTGTTTCTTATATGAGATACACTAGAGTTATTTTTATCTGTTATCTGTATTATATATACTATATCTTTAAGATATATATGTTATTCAATAAACATATAATAAGATATATATATTATTCAATAAACATACAGCGTAGATACAAATTAACTCTAAATAGGATGCTAGTAACTAGTATCCTATATCATAGTAACTAGGGAGAGGTTTGGAAAGGACCACTGACTCAGATACCTATTCATTAATTCTATATGTGTATGAGCTTACATCAGTATGGGGAACACCGCATATATGTATGTGGCATGTATGTGTGTTCATATATATTAATATTGTTTGTGTGTTTATATACAATTATATGTGATGCCCACTCCCATCCCCATTCTGATATAAACTCTTGGCTTCTTGAGGCTAAGGAGTGATTTTCTGGTTTTTGTTTTTTGTTTTCTTTTTATCCTCACCCAACACAGCACAGACCTTGGCACACGGGAAATCTTTAACGAATGTGTGCTGTTTGTTGATTCGTAGTTCTTAGATTATCCAAAAACACAATTTTAACTATTAGTAATATTATTTTGTGAACATTTTCCAACAACCAATATATCCTTAGACTAATATAAGAAGAATTTAAGCACCTGACATTCTTTACATAAATGAAATAAGAAGTCATATAGTAGGTGTAGGTATATTCAAGAATGTCTCACAGGTTCATCTGAGCTATGTAAAGTGGGATAACCATGTTTGTTTCAATATGTACCTAAAGGTCAAAATAATTTGCATTTCACATAGAACTTGGTCGTTTTCCATGGCTGTGTTCACTGTGAGCATAAGAATCAAGTGGACACAAAGAAAGATACAGCTTGTGCACCAAATCAGTCACAGAGAATAAAGTAGAGAAATTACACCAAAATCCTCCTTCATATTAAGTCACTATATATCTTGATAATTGCTGACCCCAATGCCAAAATGAGCATTATTAAGGAAGATGAAAAATTTTGGAAATTATCATTTGTAATCAAGAAATTAAAAGTGGTAAAGGCTTAAATGCCTTTGATTAGAGGAAAAACACTGATCTGTGCATCATCAGGAAAATTATTTTTCGAGTCAGAAGTTGCTTAATACAGTCAGTATTGAGTAAAACAGATGCATTCAAACACACACATATGATTGCATAGAAAACTATCCTTGATGGAAATATGAAAAGAGAATAAGTAGAATTTATTTCCGAATTCTATAATTTCCTAAAAGAGATCACAGCTTCACAATAATAAGCTGATTGAGTGGCGGAGGAAATAGACACATGTATTGTACCAAGAGTCAAGATGATAACAAAAGATTATGGCTTGAGACTTCTAAAATACCTCAGAAATCATCTAATTCAACCCCCTCATTTTACATACGAGAATACTAAGATTCAGATGATTTGTCTAAAACAGAACTGAAATTTGGATTTGGTTTCTCTGACTCTAAAACCTAATTTCTTAAAAACATTTTGTCTATTTCTTCCCATTCTATTTATTAAAATAAAAGCCAACATTAAAGGGTGTCTTGAAATAGTGTAACTGCCAATCTTAAGGGAAAATCATACATGATTCAATGACAGATGAGTCCACAGATCTCACTTCATTCAATACGCCTTAGTATTAACATCAAATATGGCACAAAATAGAAAAATACGTAATAACCAAAAGTAGTATCTTGTTGGATGTCTTGTACAAAGTTCAAGCAGAAAAAGAAATTTCTACATATGGTGACATTCTCAAGATATTCCTTTTATAGATGAAATATTTGCTGATTACATCAAAATCTAGAACACTACAGGTCATTCTCAAAGAGATTCACTACTATATACATGGTATTAGCATGACCATCCACACTAGAAAAACAGATTGGGTAAGAAATATATATTGACCAGAGGTAATTTTAATTTTCCTTGTGTCTTGGACAGGAACCACAGATAGATGATGAACTCATACCAGAATTAAAGAAGGAAATAGGATTAAAATGCATTTTAGAATTCATGCAACCTTTCAAGTTTTCCAAACTCTTTAATTCTTCAAAATCTCATCATTCTAAGGTTAGTAAAGGACTTGGTGGTGATGCTACCTGACTCTTAATATTCTAATGCTGTACATATTATACTCCAATATCTATTAATATCTTTTCTAACAACAACTACCACGTATATAATGGGGCTTTGGTGCATACTGATATTACCTATGATGGAGTTTTCTAAATGGAAGATGTCAGGGATCTACTTCTAAGGAAAACATTCTGTATTCCACATGGATGAGAGAAGCCTCCATCTGTTGGCTGCATACCTAGTACAAATTTCTTTTGGCTATGTTATAGAGGAATATAGAATGTTTTATCCCAGAAGCATGTCCTTGGTATGGCTCATTTGGTCTTTTTTTTAACCCTTACCTTTGGTCTTGGAGTCAATACTGAGTATTGACTCCAAGGCAGAAGAGTGGTAAGGGTAGGCAATGGGGGTCAAGTGACTTGCCCAGGGTCACACAGCTCGGAAGTGTCTGAGGTCAGATTTGAACCTAGGACCTCCCGTCTGTAGGCCTGGCTCTCAATCCACTGAGCTACCCAGCTGCCCCCACATTTGAGGTTTTTTTTTTTTTTTATCTTAGATGACTTGAGCAGGTACCAAAGCTCTGTTGCATATAGTTGCATATAGAGAAATGCAGAATATCTTATTCCATAAGCAAGTCCTTGCCATCTCTCATTTGAACACTTCCAGTATTATTTAACATATGAGGAAACTGAGACTCATGAGTGAAGTAACTTGGTCATTGTTAGTCAATTTGCAAATGTCAGGAACAGTATTTGACAGCAAGACTCCAGACTCCAAATCTAGCACACTACACTATACTATGTTACTATAATTATAGAAGTTTCAAAGTAATACGTGATCCAAAAGTTAAAGTAGACATAAGTGAATTCTGGCATATTGTTTATCTTGAAACTTTTATTTTTTATATTTTTCAAGGAAAATATTTTCTTTAATCTTGTCTTCCCTGTTTTCCCATAACCAAGGAGCGGGGAAAATACCCACAGTATATATTTATACAATCAGGCTACACAAACTCCCATACTAGCTATTTTAGGAAATGTGTGTTTCTTTCTTTATTTTAAGTTCATCTCTCTGCCAGGAGGTGAGTAGTATTCTTTTGGATTCATGAGTTATCATTGTATTCATCAGAATTCCAAATTCTTTCAAAGTTATTTGTCTCTATGATGTTATCATTTTATAAATTTTTCTGCTCATTTCTCTCTGCAAAAATTCATAAAGGTCTTCCCACTTTCCTCTGAAATTGAACAATGTATCATTTTTATGGCCTAGTAATATATCTTTACATTCACATTCCATGACTGCTTTAGCCATTCCCCAATCAGACACCCTTTTAGTTTCTTGTTTGAGGCTATCATGAAAAGAGCTACAATAAATATTTTTGTACATATAAACCCATTTCCTATTTTATTTTTTTTTTGAGGTATATACCTAGTAGTACTATAGCTGGGTGAAAGAGCATACAGAGTTTGGTAATTTCCTGAGCCTATTTCCAAATTTTTTCCAGAATGACTGAACCAATTCATAATTCCACCAAGAGTGGGTCCAACATTAGTTATTTCCCCTTTTAAAACATTTTTGGGGGGCAGCTGGATAGCTCAGTGGATTGAGAGCCAGGCCGAGAGATGGGAGGTCCTAGGTTCAAATCTGACCTCAGACACTTCCCAGCTGTGTGACCCTGGGCAAGTCACTTGACCCCCATTGCCTACCCTTACCACTCTTCTGCCATAGAGTCAATACACAGTATCGACTCCAAGACAGAAGGTAAGGGTTATTAAAAAAAAAAAACACAACATTTTTGTCAGTTTGATAGGTATGAAGCAGAATATGAAAGTTCTTTTAATTTTCATTTCTCTAATTCTTAATTATTTCAAGTATTTTATATAATTGCTATTAGTTGGGATTTCTTCATTTAAAAACTGTATTGTTTGTTTATTGGTGAATGATTCTTAGACTGTGAATAATAAATTTGAATCAGTTCTTTTTGTATCTTAGAATTGAGACCCTTATAAAAGAAACTTGTCCAAATATTTTTCAACTTGTGTTTTTCTTATAATTTTTTGCTATATTAGATATGTTTGTGAAAAAAGCTTTTAAAGTTCATGTAATCAAAATTATCCATTATTTTTTCAGCAATTCTCTTTATTCCTTGTTTCGTGAGACATCACGTGTAAAATTGAAATATCGTTTGCCTTCTCAGTCAGTGAGGGAGGAGCTGGAGAGAGGCAGAGAATTTTGAATTCAAATAAATGTTCAAAAATAAATAAATAATACAGGAGTTGAATGATTTTCTCCAGATCACACAGGTTCACTAAGATTTTAGATCTCTATTTATAATAAATATTCTTATAGTTCACTATTCCATTGTTATGGTTTAGAATCAGTATTTTAGGATGCAGCATAGGTGTAGCTATAGGTGTTTAATAATTAACCCCTGGGACTATAAAAGAGTGCACAAGGTAAAGCAAAGTAAGAATAAAGTAATTCTATCTCCTCTACATCACATTAATATTATCTCATCCACTTCATCAGCGAGCCTCTCAGTTTTTATATTTTCCTCTTCTCCCCAACATAGCAAAAATGTACCCCTGTTGTTGTCCTTAGTATTCACTACATGTCACAATTTATGAAGAGTTTTTTGCACCTTTGATACTTAACATTGTGTCATGAATACCATGCTTATATTGAGTAACAGAATCATTGTTGGATATAGGAATGGCCACTGATATACATCCATCCATAGCACAATGCTCTTCTCTACACAATGAGCACCTGCAAATGTGATATATTCACTATTAGAGGAAATATCCCCAACAGTGGTAACACATTCCCATTGCATTTTGTAGTTCTGTTCTTTTGATCATTTGTAATAGCTCTTTTCTCCATGGTTGTAATACACCAGCTCACTTTCTGAGTTTTAGTTTTTCCTCAATTCTCCAGATGGGAAATCGTGTCTAATGACTTCCCAAAATATATCTCTTCATGCAATACTAGGAGTAAAATCATGATTTTTAGAAGGTCACTGAATTAAGTTCACATTGTTTAGATTCTACACCGATTTCTCTCTCTCTCTCTCTCTCTCTCTCACTCTCTCTCTCTCTCTCTCTCTCTCACACACACACACACACACACACACACACACACACACCACACAAATCATGTTGTACAGAGCTGATAAGGAACACAATCAATAACAGGATAAGATCTTACGGCTGGTATTATAGAGAGGAAAAATGACCCAACTGATGACCCAGTGTCACTGGCTTGTTGATCAATCACACAATAGTCACAAGTCTAAGCAAACAATGTTGCCACAAAGTTTTTTGATGTCTGTCGAGTTGCTATGAAATCACATATATAGGTTTTGAGGAATGAGTGTGATTATCTTCACTTTACACTGTCTGTATCTTGTTTGTACATTGCTTGCATATTATCACCTCTATTAGATTGTGAGCTCAAGAGCAGGGAATGCCTTTTTTTCTATTTCTTTATATCTCTACCATTTAGCAGTATCTGACCCATATTAAGTACTTAAAAAATGCTTGTTGACTGATTGAGATGATTTTTTTTCTCTTAGTATATATGCCATTATTTAATGTCTTCAACAAATAGTGACCTTAGCCATATTTTACCATATTTTTAAAAGCCTGTACTATTCACTAGTTTAAAAAATAACAATTACTACTACTGATTACTACAATAATTAAAAAAAAACCAGAATCCTTTGGCACTTTGTGATTACCTGGCATTTTACATATTTTCTTTCATTTTAGTAAACATAATGTATATAAGAGAGCAAGTATGGCTACATAGTGGCCCTTGAAGGTAGAAAACCTGACTGTTTGACCCTCTGCAAGTTATCTCTCAGTGCTCTAGGACTATAAGATGAGGAGGTTTGGACCTCCATTGACAGAAGGGGTTTCCTCTCCTCAGCATTCCCTGTACTAATTAAATCACGGCTTCTTTATCACTACCCCAACCAAAAAAGGAAAAACAAATATAAATATAGGCAGATCAATTTAAACCCAGAAATATTTATCATCAAAGTAATAGTAGAGTCTATTAAAATCAAATTGGTCAACATCCTTAATGTGGTCTAACTTCCCAGCCGGGCCCTTCTAGGAGGTAAAGGCTCCTTGTTGAGTGAATCTGGGTTTATTAATCTAATCTTCCTCACATGAGCATTATGATACAGGATTAATATTAATTAATGATAATTACTAATATTAAATAATTGACTAAAGATAATCATTCAAAGAGAGGAATCTTTTTAAAGAGTCACCATAACCTCTGGAGAAGAATTTTCCTATCTTGTGCTTTTCTACATCCCATTTTGTTATTCAAATGTCAATACATGCAAAGCATCTGACTATTAAGCAAAATGTAAAAAGGAGTGTCCTGTTTTAGAACCTTATCTGGTATGGTGATTGACAATTAACCACTGATCTATCCTTAACCATGGGAGTTAACAAACTGCTGTCTGACATCCTATTGAACTTTACTGTCAACAAAATAACTAACAACTTAAGGAAAGGCATGGAAAGGGGGAAAAGGGAGGAAGAAAAATGAGATGAGTAAAAGAGAAAGAAAGAGATAAGGGAGGAAAGGAAGATAAGAGTGGGTGTGGGGGATATGAGAAATGAGAGTGCACTAGCATAAAATGAGAAAATTAAAAATCATTGTTTCTAAAAAAGTTTTAAACTAAATATTAATGTGGAATACCTAATGTGTGCATATTACATATATATATAAATGTATAAATATGAGAATATATATAAACATACTCTCTTAACACAATGCCAAGCACAAAATCCTTAGTAAAAGCATTTAATATAATATATGAAGATATATACTATATTATTCAATTTTTGTCATAAATCTTAAATCTATACATAGGAGATTTTAATTCTTCAAATTGGCAAATATTTGTATTTGCAGACATATAAATGTAAATACATATATGTGTACTTTTGTATCCACACACATTTCTTTCTTTCTATCTATCAGGATTAGCTATTAATGTAATAGAAAAAAGGAATTCTAAAACATGCTTTATAAGTCTAACAAAATGGGAAACAATAAAAATACAAACATTTCTACAGTATATAGCGTAGTGAAGAAATACCATTTTCCAATCAGTCATCTGAGATTTCTGTTTCTAAAGTTTCTGTGCATGTATTTTTTTGACCACATAACTAAATGTTTATATTTTGAAGAAGGCGTGTTCTTCATCTGTCCCCTTGTGCTATGTGGGAGGGGAAAATCAGGAAAGAGGTAAAATTGTGTCACTTCCCTCTTATGGTAACTAATGAAAGTAAATGAGATTGGAGGAAGGAGAGAATAAAATAAAAGCTCTTTTCACGTTTACCAGTGGACTTCAGAAGTTTTGTGGTGACAAGAGTTCGGGCTCCTTCCTTACAGGCTCAACTGCCTTTACTATTTACTACTTTACTATTCACCTGAACATTGTGGTTGGCCATCATTAAATGATCTGGGGGACGTTTTGTTTCATTTCTCAGGTAATGGAGCAATTGTGTACCTTGTACGGCATGTGTATGTGACTAATTTTCTGTTGCGGATTGTTGATGATGCTGGATCTGACAGTCATGAGTCCTGAATTCCAACAAAGAAAAGCTGTTCTGTGGTTGTTTAGAATAAAAAAGTAAGTATGATTTTAAAATAATTTGAAATCCTTTAAAACATTTCAAAACCCTTATACTACAATGTGTTCTCCATATTTTTGCTGGATCAATTCAACAGGGACCATTGAGATGCCAAGTAAAATTATTTGCTATTTACTCACTCAAAAACTTTGTGCAGGTTATTTGCTGGTTCTTCTGCAGCAAAACCATCTGAGACCACTTAGTAAACAATATTCAAATTCACTCACACGCATCAAGAGCTAAAGGGGGGTAGGGAATAAAGGCAGATGATGATGGGAAAGAAAGAAGTAGGGAGGAAATAGTGAGGTGGGAAGAGAAATAAGAATTAAAGCCTTCTTGCTTTTATATCACGCAGTAGGTTTTAACATTGCCCTGGACTATTCAGAAAAATATATTAGCACAAAAGTGCCTCAATAATATTAGATGGATAGACATATAGATAGATATAGATTGGTAGATAGATAGATAGATGGATAGATATATAGATGTATAAGAAAGAAAGAAAGAAAGAAAGAAAGAAAGAAAGAAAGAAAGAAAGAAAGAAAGAAAGAAAGAAGGAAAGAAGGAAAGAAAGAAAGAAAG
>NC_058135.1:61705450-61720673 GCF_016433145.1 Gracilinanus agilis
TGTGTGTGTGTGTGTGTGTGTGTGTGTGTGTGTGTGTGTGTGTGTGTGTGTGTGTGTGCTACTTTGGAGAATTAAAATCTCTTTCCATTCAATCCATCTGCTTGTTTAGAGTTTGTATTACTGTTAGGAAGTTGCTTACTCCTTCAAACAGTGATGTTCAGATCTGTAGTTCTTAAAGGCGGTGTATAAAACAGATTTTAAGGGATCCAACCCTGATTAGAACAGTTAGCCTGTTAACGTCCTCTGTATTTACGGTGGATTATTGGAAGGGAAGTAGGGGTTAAATCATCAGGTCTTCTAGCTTCCCCAGGGGTTAACCTGGCAGCCTGTTTGGCACCCACAGGAGGGCTGACAGGTAGCAGGATTTGTCTAAGCAGTCTGCATGAGAGCCAACAAGGAAAACTGAATGCTCTGGATTACTTTTGGATTATGTTGTCAGAGTGAAGCCTGATGGACAAACTGCAGAGGAATAAAATGCAATCTGTTTGGGGAGAGAGGCAGTGAGCATAGCTTTCATTTTTCAAGAAATGACAAGAAAAATCATTAATAATTTGTAAATCCGTGTCCATTAACTTTTCTCTTTGTTATCCCAAGACAGCCTTCTTAACATGAATTTGCCACTGTTTTATATCTGTTCTGCCCAGTGACAGATGGTGAGACAGATATTAAATTGGATTCTTAAAACAATAACCCATCTATTCCCCGCCCCTCCCCCCAAAAAGGTGAAATTGTGTGCATTGTAAGATTTGTGGGTTGAAGGACATTTCTGCCAAACATGAAGGGCAGATGGATGCAGGTGAGTTGAGTAGGGTGATTCAAGTCCATGACCTTACGTTCTTTTCTGTTTGATCGCTTTTTAGAGACATAATCTTATCTTTCTACAACAACTGATAAAATCTTAAAATGATAAGAATTTGGACATTTCCAGAAACGGTATAAAATTTGATTCAAAAACACGTTTCCTCATAAGGAATCTAGCTTCAGTCCTAGGGAGATTTAATTGTCCAATCTTCAGGGATTCAATAGCTTTAAGGATTTTGTTTATTTGCTCTAGAAAAAAAGGTAAGCATCTGGAAGACGTGGGAAATGGTTGTCTTGGTAGAGAGTTGACTGTGAAGATTTTGCAAGCTGGAAGTAGTCCTTAAGGATTGTGGGGTCAATATAAAACAAACATGCATGTTTTACCAAACCAAAAACCTTGAATTAATTCCTTCCCTTGCCCCTACAAATTAAAAACTTTGACACAAATACATTTCAGGGTAGGCATCTCTTTAGTGCTTAGCACAGGGGTCTGCAACCTTTTTGGCCGTGAGAGCCATAAACTCCACATTTTTTTTAAAATGTAATTTCGTGAGAGCCATACAATACGTTTAACACTGAATACAAGTAAATATGGGCATTTTATGTAAGAACAACACTTTTAAAGTACAATAAGTCTCTGAACTATTTTAATAACATCATTATGTGCTAACCAATGATGAATAAAGTACATTAATGTGACTTCTGGTGCTGCATGGTTTTGCTGATTATTAATCAAAATTATTTTGATTATTAATCAAAAAACAAGACTTAATGGGGCACTATAATACTGATATAACTGCACAGATACATATAAAACTCCTTTACACTAAGAAAATTGCTGAGATAAAGAGAGAAAAATTCAGGGAAGAATACTTTTTCCTCTCCCTCTCTCAAGTCAGGCAATAGGAGAAGAAAAAGCTGCCGGCCTCCTGGTTAAGCCATTTGGCCACATAAATTAAGTAGGAGATCAGGAGATTACAGAAAATAACATGACTTGTGTGCAGGCATTAGTAAGTAGTGGGGGAGGAGGGTACCTTTTCATGGAAAACTGGCCAGGATACATCACACTCATTTCTTGGTACAGGTGCTTATCAGTGCTTCCTACTCAATCATTCTGTATCAAATGAAACAACTACTGGGGAGAAATGCTTCTCAATAATGAATCCTATGTAAAGATGTAATCTGACTATCACGTGACGCACCATGTCATGCGTAAACTGTTAGTTACTGTGCTGTGGTTGACTTTATGGCTCCTGCAGAAAGAGCCATATCTGGCCCTCAAAAGAGCCAGATATGGCTCTACAGCCATACGTTGCTGACCCCTGGCTTAGCATGTAGTCTAACCAGTATAATGAGGATGCTACCTCTATCTAAAAATTAGTCCCTTTGCTAAAACTTTATAGTCTGTAGTTTGGGTTTTCAAAAGGTAATCAGGTAAGAGCTTCTATGTGAAGTCAATTAAATCCAAAACATATACTCTCTAACAGAAAATTCTACAATAAAAGAAGAGAAGGAATTCTGCCAATTCAAAGGACTCTAGGTCATTTCATTGAAATAGAGCAGCTAGGGAGCACAATGGATAGAGAACCAGGACTGGAGTTGGGAGGACCTGGGTTAAAATTTTAGCTCAGATACTTCCCAAATGGGTGAACGTAGATAAATCATTTAACCCCAATTGCCTAGCCCTGGGTTTACTGTCATAAGAATTATTACTAACAGAAAAAAATAAGGTATTTGTTTTTTTAAATAAATTAAATAAAAATAATTTTCATGTTCTCAGAGTGGAGCTTCCTAGGCTCTCCATATTTATATTCTTTCCAGGATTATCACAGCAATTTTTTTTTTACTATTTCCCAACCAAATAGTTTGGTGTGGGATCAGGACAGCATTACAGCTGCTCTTCCTCCAAACAGGCCAACCTTAACTAAATATACTCTGCTATTCCCACTATAAATTCAAGGTTCTTTCTTTCTGTTTTTTAGAAATCTTTTCCAAAAAGAAAGATGTCATAATTTCAAACTGTCATTTTATGGCATAGAAAAACTTCAATTCCATCTTGTCTTCCTTTGCTTTTTTAAAAGTAATTCATTTCCACAAATATCTGCTAAATATCTATTTAAGCACTTAACGAAAAAAGCAATATGATATAACAAGTTGCCTGCAGAGTCAGGAAGACATGAGTTCAAGTCTAACCTTTAAGACATAATTGCCGTGTGGTCCAGAATAAGTAACAACTTCTCAGTATTCTGGTCAATTCTAATTTATGGGTTTGACTTTGAATTACATACATACAGTGATGCAGATGGGACTATTTGGTATGCCTGTATATACCAAATAGTTCCATCTTTATCGCTTCCTTTGGATGGACACTGATGTCATGTCTATAAGAATCCTAATATTAGTCATAATTTTCATAACAATAATATTCAGTGTGGTTATTTGATAAGACAAGATTAAAGACATATTCTTTGAAAGAGTGGTTATGGTTACTAGTGGAAAATTAGTCCATCCAACAATAAAAGAGTTAGCATAGTAGTTAATTTTTAAAATGTCAATCATTTTTTAAAACTAATTTTTGTTTGTTTGTTTGTTTTGCACCCCTAGCTAACTACAATCAGGGATCTGGCATCATAACTAGCATTATCTAAAAAGTCATTAATTCTCTTTTTTTCTTTTTTAAACCCTTACCTTCCATCTTAGAATCAATACTGTGTATTGGTTCTAAGGCAGAAGAGTGGTAAGGGCTAGACAGTGGGGATTAAGTGACTTGTCCAGAGTAACACAGTTAGGAAGTGTCTGAGGCCATATTTGAACCCATGACCTCCTGTCTCTGGACCTGGCTCACAATTCACTGAGCCACCCACCTGCCCCCAAAAGTCATTACATTCTTGAAAACCTGGTGATTATTTTAAGTTGTCTAAGATTCTAGTAATTTATATGTAGTTGCTTAGCTTGGAAATGTCAAATGTCAGATTTGAACCCTTCTCTAATTCTAACTAGCACTTTATGTGTTATATAATACCTGGCATCAAATTACACTATATCATTTTTTTAACCCTTTATCTTCTGTCATAGAATCAATACTAAGTATTAGTTCCAAGGCAGGAGAATGGTAAGGGCTAAGCAATTTGGGTTAAGTGACTTGCCCAGGGATACACAATTAGGAAGTATCTGAGGCCAGAGTTAAACTCAGAACCTCTGATTTCTAGATTTAGTTCCCTATCCACTGAGCCAACTAGATTCTTCCATTATATCATTTATGAAACACGTTCAATCTACATATAAAACAAATAAGTTCTGGAGATGAGGAATGGTTACACTGCATTGTAAAAGATTCATAAAAAATAAACTCAAAATGGGCAACTGGTGGGGGATAGAGTGACTAACCTCAAATCCGAAAGACTTTATCTTCCTGAGTTCAAATCCAGTCTCTCACTTCCTAGCTGTGTGATCCTGGCCAAGTCACAGCCCTATTTGCCTCAGATTCCTCATCTGTCAAATAAGCTGGAGAAGGAAATGGGAAACTACTCTAGGATCTCTGCCAAGAAAACCCCAAATGGGGGTCTGACATGACTGCAACAATAACAACAATAACAATAATAACAAATTCAAACTCAAAACAAACAATCTATCAATAGAGATATTTTAAAAAATAGGAAGAGACAGAAAGGATATTTCTTTTCCTTCTCCCTAGTTGTATATAGAAGGTTGGTTCAAGGACTCAAAAGATGATGAGATCATTGATTTAGACCTGGAAGGAATCTTAGATGTCATGGAATCTAATACCATCATTTTTACATATGCAGAAGTTAAAACCTTGAAAGGTTAGGTGAATTGCCCAAAGTCACATCTAATAGGTATCTAAGTTAATATTTGAGATCTGTCCTAGAATCAAAGTCTAGCATTCTAGTCACTATGTCACTCAGATCTAGTCTGATTTGACACTGCCATTTACTTATTGTTCCTTCAAGTTCTACTATCCCATAAGTCCTGACTGAAATCTGTATCTATCTTGTTATTTTAAGAAATGAGATACTGAAATACTTACCTCAATCTGTGCTCTCATAAATGTGCATTTCTCCTACAAGAATGCAAATTGCAATCCGTTCATGTCTGTATATCATGTTCAAATAAATTAGATAAGAGAGAAAAAGAAAACAAGCCAACTCACTATGATAAGTTGCAGTTGACTAAATTTCAAGTAAGACATATGAATAGCATCCTCTTCTGAAACCATTTATAGAAACTCGCTGGCTGGCTATCATCCTTTTGTTTTAGAAAAGTGAAACATGGGTTACTGTAGAATCTGTATTTATTTTCTGCTTGTCTTCCATTAATATGACTGATAATTGTTTTGGTGATTACCACCCCAGAAGCTTTGCCATATATGCCAAATAAATGTAAACACAACTTTAAGCTGCAATTAATTTAAAAATATTTTTTTTAATTTTAAGTATTTCAAGCAACTTTGTGTTCTAAGATTGCAGAGAGGCAGGGATGCTTTAATTTGCTTTTGGTTTTTTGCTTTCCTCTGACTTATTCATAGTTGTATCTTAAGGCTACTTAGAGATAACAAGGTAGTCCATTTCTCTAGTCTTTTTCTTTTGAGACTATGAGCTGTATTCAGTTCAAGGAATTCTTTTTTTGACATGGTTTTAAACCCAAGCCTTTGCTTCACCATTATCCAAATCTGCTTTCACTCATTACTTTATGAATCTTCTTTTCTTTCTTTTTTTTTAAACCATTACCTTCCATCATAGAATCAATACTGTGTATTGGTTCTAAGGCAGAAGAGAAGTAAGGACTAGGCAATGGGTGTCTAGTACCTTGCCCAGGATCACACAGCTTTGAAGTGTCTGAGGTCACATTTGAACCCAAGCTCTCCTATATCTGAGCCTGGATCTCAATCCACTGAGCCACCCAGCTGCCCCCCTATGAATCTTCTATTCAAAAGTCATGGGCTTCTCCTATGATCCTATTTGAAATTCCTCTCCAACCAGATTACTTGGCAACATTGGATTTATTTTATTATTTACAGATCCAAGTAAAATCTACAAACCTTGTTGAAAAAATATAAATTCCTATGAATTGTTTTATGTGCATTAAAATCTCATTTAAATGTGCAATCTCTATTTTTTTCTTCTCAGAGCCATGCTCACTTGGACAATTCCAATTGTGAAGTAAACAAACAAATGACAATAATATTCATTTAACCACGAGGCTATTTTTAATAAAGGCCTTATATCCATTTACATAAAATAAAAGGCAGATTGCCAGCAATATTTACCAACTAGTATCAGTAATCCTCCAATAAAATATCCAAAATGCATGTATCTGTTACCATACAAAATTCTGTGAAATAATACTGCTTTCTTTTGTCCCTCATGAAGGTTTTCCTGGTCATTTTCCCAGTTCCTTATTCCACTGTCCCATGATCATTTTTTAAAATAAACATAGATTTAAAAATTAATTAGCAGGCATTTGGCCCTTACTTATGTGCCAAGCACCAAGCTAGCACTAAAGAAACAAAAACCAAAAGCAAGCAATCTCTCCACTCATGAAAGTTATGTTCTAATAGAGAAAACAAAGTATACCTAAAGGAAAGACAAAAAATATAGAGTCAAGAAGCATTTATTAAGCATGTGCTATGATGCAGCTAAGAACTATGCTAAATACTGGAGATACAAAGAAAGGAGAAAAAATAATCTCTGTCCTCAAAGAGCTCACTTTTTTACCTGAGAAATAAACAGGGCAAAAAAGATAGATACAAGATATATAGAAAGTAAATGGAAGGTAATTTTAGGAGGGAAGGCTACAAAGATCAGGAAAGGTCTCCTGGAGAAGGTGAAATTGAGTTTTGTTAAGGGAAGTCAGAGATTTGAAGAGGGGAAACAATTCAGGCATGAAGTACAACCAGGATGAGGCCATGAAGATGGAAAATAAATTGTCCTTTTCCATGAAGAGCAAGTAGCTAGATAATAGAGTACATGGAGGGCAGTAAAGTATAAAAAGACCAGAAAGATAGGAAAGGGCAAAGCTATGAAGGAGTTCTAGAGTCCCAAAAGAAGCATTTATACCGGAGAGCCATTGGAATCCATTAAGTAAAGGAATGACCTGAACAGATCTACACAGTTTAAGAAAATCATTTTGACAGCTGAATAGAAGATGGATGGAAATGAGAAGAGACTTGAAGCAGCAAAAACAATTCAAAGGTTATTATAGTAGTTGGAGAGATAATGAGATCCTGAAGTAGGTGGTTGCTGTATGAGTAGAGAAAAAGGAATGTATAGGAGATATATTGTGAAGGCAAAAATTCCAAAATTTGGCATTGAGTTAGATATATGTACTGAGCTAGAAGAGGAATTGGGGATGATTCCAAGGTTGAGAGTTTTGGGAAGACAATAGGAAATCTGAGAGAGAGGGGAAGGGTGTAATGTTTGGAGAGCAAGATAATGTATTCCATTTTAGAAATGTTTTTGAGATTCCTACGGGACATGTAAGTCAAGATGTTCAAAAGGTATTTGGTTATTCAGGACTGGCACTCAAGAGAGAGTCTTGGATATATGGATCTGGGAACCACCTGCATATTTAACCCTTGGGAACTGAAGAGAACACTAAGTGTTATAAGATATAGAAAGAAGAAAAGAGGGCCCAGGACAGAGCCTTGGGAAATACCCAGGGTAAAAGAGTTTGACATGGATTAAGCTAGAGCAAAGAAATGGAAAAGGAGAAGTCAGACAGGTAGGAGGAAACCATGTAAAAAGTTACAAGATCCCAAGTAGCAGCAATGGCAATACAAAGGTGGGGAACGATTTGAGAAACATTTTAAAAATATGCATCAATATGATGACAAATATCTAAAGGAAGAAAATTAATTAAAATATGGATGAGCATAGAGGTTAGCATAAAGGAGCTAGAACATTTAATTATAGCACATCCATGGCATTTACAAGCTGATTTCGAAAGGTGAATATGAAATTTTTTTTCTCCTCATGTCATTGACTATAATAACTGAAAGACAACTTAGAGGACCTGCTTTGAATGCTTCATATTATGGATGAGAAAATGCAAGCCCACAAATTCTATGTGACTTGCTTAAGGTCACAAAGCAACTTTATAGCAGAGATAGGTCTAGAAATCAGTCATATATACTGGAACAAGTATCTCCTAGAGCTGTGGTGGTGAACCTATGGCACACGTGCCAGAGGGGGCACTCAGAGCCCTCTCTGTGGGCATGCCCACCATCACACCAGCACATAGTTCACCAGAGTTCTACTAGAAAACCAGAGGGATGTGGGGAGGGGCTGCTCCCCTTCCCCTCTCCACATGCACCTGAGGACATCACCTGCCCCTCTAAAAGGTTCACTATTACTGTCCTAGAATGTCAGGAGACCTTGTTTCCAGCTCTACCAAAACTTTGCTTTATGCCCCTAAGCAAGTCAAGAGACAGCATGGTGCAGTATAGATATACCACTGGCTTTAAATTGAGAGTTCCTGAATTCAAATCCCAGTTCTGCTAATAAGAATCTCTCACCTTCTCTAGAATTTTGTTTCCTCACTTATTAAATCATGGGATTTGGACAAGAGCTAGTCATTAAGTAAAGGGTACAAAAGAATCTCTCTGGATATTGACTTAGGAAATCATATATTAACATTATCTATCCTCCATTGTATTTTAATTAATTTGTTAAATATTCCTCAATTATAATTTATTTGCTTTGGACTTCCCTGGGGAGTGTCATGGTCATAAGGTTGATATCCTCAATTAGATCATCTATAAAGTCTTTTCCAACTCTAAATCCTATCACTCTCAGTGGAAAGGTCCCTTCTGGTACACTTAGTAATCATTTTTGCATTTATTACTTTATCTGTTAATCTGATTATCTGATTGAAGTAAATCATATTAAATTATGAATGCAGATCATCTTCATTCAAAAGAAAGAACTTATTTACCAAATGTTTTTAATTGATAGAATGTGTATGGTGACATTTCTTATTAAGACATTCCTCAGGTTGTCCATCTCTACTCCAGGTCATTACCATGGTCACCAATGCAACCTAAATAGTGTAAAATACGTAAGAGCAGCATTAGAGGAAAACCTCATCCATCTCCACTCATTTCCTTATCTTTGCTAAGAACTTGGTACTTGGCAACCATAAAGTTATATATTTCAAGTTAGAAATGACTTCAGAGGTCATCTGGTCCAGCCACCTCATTTTACCTATATATGTAAAATATATAAAATATATAAAAAAGTGACCCCGAATTTAGAAATGACTTACTCAGCATCACACAACCTCGTAAGTGGCAGAGACAGATTTTAAACCTTGGTCCTCTGACTCTGGACCTAATTCATGCTCAGCAATTATCCATTAAACTCATTTAAAAAAGGCATTGTCTAGAAAGGCAATATAAGCAACCACAGGGACTAATGAATATTCAAAACCATGAATCAGTTAGGCAGACATGCAATGGGACTGAAACCCACTTAAGTTGATGGACTGGACCTGTGTTTTCATTAATAAAACTCCTCTATAGGAAGAAAGTCCCTCCAACAATGCAGGTTGGCACCTTTTCCGAAACTTAAAATTTTAGATGGTTGTCTAGAACATAAAGAAGTCAAGCGATTAATGTATGAAAGATCCTATACCCAGAACTTGTGGAGGCAAAATACCAATCCAGGTCATCCTGGTTTTGAGGTCAGTTTTCCATTCATTATTCCATGTTGCCTCTCTATATCTAGTTAAAAGAGCACACATAAAACATGGTCTGTAATATAAAATAATATGAAGTTTAAAATATTTTAATTTTAAAGGAAAATATTCCTAAAAGAATCAGAGGGACATGAGGAGATATAAGTTGAACTTAATATATAATGTGATACAGATTCTAAGGAATGATATTAAGGCATGTCGGTAGTACAATAGATGAAACACTAGACCTGGAGTCAGCAAAACCTGGTTTTGAATTCTACTTCAGTTACTTTATAACTATGAGACCATAGGTCCATGTTGGTGAATCTATGGCACGTGTGCCAGAGAGGCACCCTCTCTCTGGACACACACACCATTGCCCCAACAGAGAGTTCCCCAGAGTTTGTTACTAGAAATCCAGAGAAACATAGGACAGGAATACTCCCCTCCCCTTCTCCATGCAATTTGCAGTTTGGACACTCACTCTCTAAAAGGCTCACCATCATTGCCCTAAGGTAAATCACTCAACTTTGCTCACACTCACATTTCATCTGTAAAATGTGAGGCTTGGAATTATGTCCTCTAATGTTCCCTCTAGCTCTTAACCCATGAATGTGATTATCTAATCAATATGATTAATTGAATTAAATTCAACAACAATGAACAGATAATAATACTGCCTAGCATTATAGGTGGCACAGTGACTAGAATGGTGGGATTGGAGTCAGAAAGACTCATATTTCTGAAGTCAAATCCAGTCACAAACATTCACTAGCTGTGTGACCTTAGTCACTTAGCACCGTTTGCCTCAGTTTCCTCATCTGTAAAATGAGAGGAAGAAATGGAAAACCACTGCAGTATCTCTGCCAAGAAAAACCCTAAATGAAGTCACAAGTAGTTGGACACAACTGGAAAAAAATAACTAAACAACAATAACTTGATAATCACTGTATACATGCTGCAATGGAAATTTTTTTAAGGCATGAGTTAGATTTGATGGTCACCATATGCCCTTAAAGATTTAAAATTCTATGATTCTTGGAGTCTGTGCATGCAAATTAGTACAACAATATGAGGGAGAAAGTAATAGGGAAGACACAGAGAACTCATATTAAATGTGTCATCACTACCCTAAAGCTACTTTTAAACTGCTAAATTAATTTTTAAATTGAAGAAAATGGCCTAGAGCCTTTTGTTTTATTTTTATGTAATTTATCATGCTAAGTCCATCGACCAAGAAACATTGATGTGCCAAGTCCACAGTTATTTGTGGAAAGTACAGAGAAGAAGAGACAGACTAACAGGGAGAGAAATCAAGAAAAAAAATTCTTGAAAGATTGATCCCAGAGCCAAACTTGGTAACAGTTGCTCTGTCATTGTAATTTTTTTGAGCAATAGAGATCTAATTGGACAATTTCTGCGTAATGTCACACAACAGAACTGAATATGGACAGATCCAGTTTTTGATCCTTAAGAACTTAAAACACCGTGACAAAAACAATAACATCAATAGCAATGGTGATGAGGAGAGCTAACATGTATGTGCCAATTAATTTTTTATAGTTTTGCAAAGTACTTTACATATATTATTTGATTTGAATCTCATAATAATCTCCTGCAGTTGGTACTATAATTCTCTTCATTATGGAGATGAAAAAACAGACAGGAAAAGTCTAAGTGACTTACCTAAAGTAATAGGTCTCTAAGGTAGAATTTAAACTCAGGTTTTTTTTTCTTTTAATTTATAACCCTTACCTTCTGTCTTAGAATCAATATTGTACATTGGTTCCAAAGCAGAAAAGTGTTATGGACTAGGCAATGGAGATTAAGTGATTTGCCCATGCAGCTAGAAAGAGCATGACATCCAATTTAAACCCTGGACCTCCCATCTATAGGTCTGGTCCTCAATCCACTGAACTACCTAAGTGCCCCTGAACTCAGGTTATCCTTACTGCAAGTCAGAACTCCATCCATTTAGTGATGCTTTTAAATTTTTGTTTCCTTTTATTTCACTTTTCTTTGGTGAGCTTTTTTTCTTTTCCATATCTTTAAGAGTCTTTTAATTAGCTTCAGCTAGGGGATAGAGAGAGCTAAAAGACACTTAATGGAAATAAAAATATTAAAGTGAGGAGATTGTGAGGACAGTCTATAGAAGTCAACTCTCTCCACTTTATTTCTTATTAATCTTGAAAAGAATCTTGTAAGATGCAGAATTTGAGGACACGATACTTGGCAAATGTGATGGTGTAGAGTCTATTCTCCATTCTTACCTTTCTCACACACATGCCCATTTCAACCACGGGGGAGAAACTCCTTAAAAAGAATTAGCTTAAACCCTTCTACAAACATTGATCTGAAACCTTTATAAGCCTTCTGTGAGATCTATTATGGAGGGCTCCTAGAAAGCGCTCAGTGAAAGGAAAGCATAGGAATAAGAAGTAACATGAACTGTATATGACAGAATAGTCAGATCAGAGAAAGAATGGATAAATTTTGCATGACTCAGTTTTTGATTAATCCCCATCCCACTTCTATGAAGTGGTTTTCAATTATATTTCATGGAAACTAAGAAAACTAACAGTTTGTTTTCTATTATTTGATTTCATCCTTTTAGGGCAATATTCTCGAATCTCCTCTTCACTGGAAAGGTGGTGACCTACAACAAATTTAATTGGTCAGCCAAATTTTCATTGTCAAAAGTTCCATTTTTAATAAACCTTATTTTAATCAATTATTTTTATTCTTATGTTTCATTTCATCTTCGCACACACACACACACACCCATATTTTGTCATAGGCTCTTGGATTCCTGGTTACAGAGGGGTGGTTATGAGATTCAAATCTGGCCTCAGATACACTTAACCACCATTGCATAGCCCTTACTACTCTTCTATCTTGGAACCAATATACTATAATGGCTTGTCCCAGTTGTGACAATCTGCCTTTTAGGAAGCACTGCATATGTGCTTTTTGTTTTTGTTTTTCCCAACATTTAGCCTACATTTACCTCTTATCCCCATTGCTTCCAGTTCTGTACCTTAAGGGCGAAACATAATATATCATTACTCATACATATAAAAGACCTCAAATACTTCAAGGTAGGGGAAGCTAGGGAGTGCAGTAGATAGACAGCCAGACTTTGAGTTGAAAGGGCCTGGGTTCAAATCTGATCTCAGATACTTCCTAGCTGTGTGACACTGGGAAAGTCACTTAACTCCAATCACCTAGCCCTTGCTTTATCTTATTGATTCTAAGACAAAAGATGAGACTTTAAAAAGAAATACTTCAAGACTCTTCTTCATGTCCCTGCTGAATCTTCCCTTTTCCAAGTCAAACATGCCTTATTCTTTCAATTCTTCATATGAATATACTCTAATCCATTTACTATCCTATCTTTGTTGGCCTCTTTGGGATACACAATAGTTTATTTTTTTCTGGCTATTAAGCCCAAAATTAAATACAATTTGGTAGGAGTATTACTTCCCTATTTCTAGAAGTCATACCTCTCTATGAGGAGAGCCTGTTAGCTTTTTTGCCTGCTACTAGCAGAGATTATACAACAAAACCACAAGTTCATCTCTCTAAGTACTAGTTAACTAGTCTTCTTCCATCTTACACTTGTTTATTTTTATTTCAAATTTTATAAAATTTCCATATACAAAGAAACAGAAAATTGTAAATTAATAAAATCACAAATCTTTTATATATTTAGCTTAATTTTCTTCACATCTACATAATAAATCCTATCCACAAGTGTCCCAGCCCATCCTCACTCTCCCTGCATCACTGAAGGTATGAATATGAATGACATATTCATACAAATTAAGTCTTTCTTGCTTTCGCCTTTCAGTTCACTCTAGAGGTAATATTCACAATTTTTTCTTCTAGTTTTAATTCTGTATCTCTGTATAATGTTATGAGTAAGATAGCTAGTTATTAGGAATTAAGTTGTACCTAGCAGGAAGGAGCTGGAGCTGGGAATTCCAGGTTGGAATGAAGGAGGAAGAAGTCTGTCTGTGCCCTGAGTGTGGACTCCATGAGTGGTGGACAAAACTGTTGCCAGCCTGGGAGATCTCAGAGCAAAGGACACCCTGTATCCTGTTTTCCCCTGGGATCCTGTGTGGTGTGGAATCTATCAAAAGGACAAATCTACAGAGCCAAGAGAGGAGGAGAAATTTGAGAACTGGAGGACAGTGCTTCAAGCAGAACCCTCTCTACTTGGTTCCTGAGACAACTTTCGCTCCTGGCATCCAGAGATCATCAATGGATTGCAGTGAGAATCCCAAAGCCACAAAGCCCTAGTTGTACTCAAGCCTGGCAGGTTCCAGGTTTGAGGCAGAAACCCAGAGACTCCATTTATAGTTCCTTGGGCCCTGTTAGTTTAGATCACTAAGTTAGAGTAGAATAAGTCCTTCTCTTTCCCTGTGGGTTTTGTTATTAGGTGTTAAGGGTTTAGAGTAGTCATTCCTATCCCTCCTTTTAGTTGTTTCTAATTAAAACCCAGTTTCATCCTGTTGCCTTGTCTGTTGAATTCAAGGCCTCTGGCCAGAGTGACAGTTGACTGTTATTTGTCAGTTAGGAGTAGCTTAGCTGTACAAGTCTTCAATGTCCAAGTCTAATCTCCCTTAAATCCCAAAGTGTGTTCCCACAAACCCCTTAGTTTATTATAATATCCCTGGTGACCCCATTACCTTATTTATATTTCCTACAATAATATTCTCTTAGTTCTTTTTTAAAATAAAAAAAAAGGTTTTTTTAATTTAATTAGCCTGCTCATTACTTCTTATGGCACAATAGTTTTTCAGCACAATTGTATACCACAATTTGTTTAGCCATTCCCAAATGGATGGGCATCCCCTCAATTTCTAATTCTTTGCCACCTGCTATGAATATTTTAAAACATATTAGTTCTTTTCCTTTTCCCTTGGTCTCCTTTGGAAACAGACCCAGCAATAGTATTTCTGGGCCCAAGAGTATATAGTTTTATACCTCTCTGGTTGTAACTGCAGATTGCTCTCCAAAATGATTGGATCAATTCTCAGCTCCACCACTAGGATATTGCTGTTCCCATTTTTTCCACATCCCTTCGAATTTGCCATCTTGCCCTTTTTTTTATTTTAATTAATCTGATAGATATGAGAAGATATCTCAGAATTGTTTTGGTTTGCATTTTTCCAATCAATAATTTAGAGCATTTTTTCATATAACGTATGGCTTCGATTTCTTCATCCAAACATTTTATATTTTGCCAATTGTCATTTGGGGGATGGCTCTCATTCTTAAAAATTTTACAGACTCCTCTATATATTTAGATATGATATCTCTATCTGAGGGGAAGTCTATATATTTTTTCATCTTATACTTACAAAGTTCTAATGCACAACAAATGTACAAAGATTAAGAAGAGCACCAGACTGACTTGATAAAGAAATCTAAGGACATTAATGAGTCTAGTGTTTTATAAGTTCAAAGGAATAAATTCAAATTATCAATAGACTTATGAAAAACTCCAAGTCCCTAATTATTAGAGAAATGTAAATTAATGGAATACTGAGATTTTATGTTGTACTCATTACATGAGAAAAGGTAATCGAAAAAAATGGGTCAGAGAGGTTTCCGGGTTAAGATGGCGGCAGAGTAAGAAGCAGCTCTTAACCTCTCCTGACCGAAACACACAAAACTCCTCAAGGGGACATAAAAACAAGTCCAGACGAACGGAGGAACCCCA
>NC_058135.1:61725427-61741088 GCF_016433145.1 Gracilinanus agilis
AAAGAAAGAAAGAAAGAAAGAAAGAAAGAAAGAAGCAAGGAAGGAGCTGAGGAGGGAAAGAAATGAGGGTAGGAAGTAGGTAGGAAAGGAGGAAGGCAGAAAGGCAAAATAAAATAAAATAAAATAAAATAAATTTAGAAGACCTGAGAGTCAGGGCACTTCCCATTGATGCTATCAAGGTTCAAGGGCAAACTCTTTTTAATTTCTCTTCCTACATAACACCTTCAGCTTCAATCATAAAGCCTCTCCTTTTTTTATTTCTGATGAACTTGATGTTAATTTTCGCCTTGTTTTCCTCTGTATAAAAAAATATAATTTTCAGTTCCAAAAATCATTGATGTGAGACTCTCTCCTTATGGTAGAGATAGATGCCCTGCCCTATTTAAGGAGCAAGACAGAAGCAGCAAGAGAGAGACAGCTCCAGCCTTCTTAAGTCTTCTTTTGAACTCTTCATCCTGTCTAGGATAGGAAGATCCAGTATCAAAATACAACCAACCAACCCCCCCCCCCCCGCCACACACACACTTACCATATTTATTAAGTAGTTATTATGTTCCAATCACTAAAGGATTTGGGGAAGTCCCTCCAGAGCATGATTTCTGGCATGGACTGTGAGGTGATTGATAAAGAAGCTGAAGAGGAATGTTGGAGAGGATGTGGCAAAATTGGGACACTGATGCATTGTTGATGGAGTTTTGAATTAATCCCACCATTTTGGAGGGCAATTTGAAATTATGCTTAAAGGCCTTTAAAAGAATGCCTGCCCTTTGACTCAGTATATCATTACTGGGTTTGTACCCCAAAGAGATAATAATAATAACAAAAACTTGTACAAAAATATTTATAGCCATGCTCTTTGTGGTGGCAAAAAAAAGGAAAATGAAGGGGTGTCCATTGATTGGTAAATGGCTGAACAAATCGTGGTATCTGATGGTAATGGAATGAACTGAAGAATTTCTATGTGAACTAGAAAGACCTCCAGGAATTGATGTAGAGCAAAAGGAGAAGAACTAGGAGAAGATTGTACACAGAGACTGATACATTATGGTACAATTGAACGTAATAGACTTTTCTACTGGCAGCAATACAATGATGCAGGATGATCCAGAGGAACTTATGAGAAAGAACACTATCCACATCCAGAGAATGAACTGTGGGAGTAGAAATCCAGAAGAAAAACATATGATCTATCACATGGTTCAATGGGGATATAATTAGGGTTTTGATGTTAAAAGATCACTCTATTGCAAATATGAATAAATGGAAATAGGTTTTGAAAAATGATACAGGTATAACACAATGGAATTGCTTGTCAGCTCCAGGAGGTGGGGAGTGAAGAGGGGAGGGAAAGAACATGAATCATGTTCTTGGAAAAATATTCTAAGTAAATAAAATTAAAAAAAAAAAGAAGCTGAAGAGGAGGTGGGGTTAGGGAAAGCTCCTGAATATTAACCTGGGATAAAACTTATGTCCTATTGCCTTTGCAATATAACCTTTCACTTCCAGCCATGGAACCTTCATTTTTATGACAATCTCCAGCTAATATTGCTAACTCGCAATCTATACTTCCTGTCCCCTTACTCATTTTCTCCTGCCATCGGGGTAAAGGATTGGACAAAGTAAATAGTATAAGTTCCATATCCTTTCCCCAGTTTTTGCACAAACTGCCCCTACCCCCAACCTGTCTACGCTCTGCCTTTTTGAACATTTGCCTTCCTTAAAGATTCAATTCAAAGGATACATTCTGGAATAGGTCATTCCTGGTCCCCTAAGCTACTAGAATCTTCCTTCTCTAAGGTTACCACGTATGTATTCTGAACATATTTTTAATGTGTTTATCTATGTCTTTGCCTTTGGAATGGGAGATTATTGAGGACAAGTAATATATTTGCTAGGTTTTTTTTTCCTGTATCCTCCAGTGATTAATAATACCTGACATATAGTAAAGACAGATTCTTTTTTAAAATAGATGCTCATTGGTTGGCTATTTGATTGGTAACTGAGAACTAAAGGTTGGCGAGATGGTTTTAGTGAAGAGTGACAAGAGATTCCAGCTTTCTACAGAGAATATCAATTACAACTTGAAAAATATTGAAGGAACATTGTGTATTAATTTTGGGCTCTGCTATTAATTAGTTATATGACCTTTCTTCAAATTCTCTAGGCTTCTGTTTCCTTACCTTGTAAAATGAGGAGTTTAGACTGGATAATTGTTCAGATCCCTCCCAGCTCTGAAACGTCAATGAGTCTAAATATTTATCAAGAGCCTTTTAAATCACCTTCAATATGCTTGGCATTGTAGGGGACAGCAAAGAAGCAAAACACATAATCATTATCCCTAAAGAGATTAGAGACTAGTTGCAGAGATGATGAGAACATATTTTTTTAAAGATGGAACAACCCCATACTGAATATTGTTAGCTGATTTATTGAGGATAAAAGAAAAATATGAAACAATTCTTCCTCATATTCCAATAGAAGTAGCAAGTAGATGTGTAAGTAATTACTATGTACCTACAGACTGAATTCAGAGTAATTTCATGAGGCTGTAGTAGGTAGAGGATCAAGAAATACTTCATGTAGAAGGGCTCAGGAATATACTTATTAAGGATTTTTTTCATGTATTCGGAACTGTGCTAAGTGCTGGGAACAAAGAGAAAGGCAAAAAGACAGCCCCTTCCCTTAAGATCACATTATAATAGAAGAGCTAAAAGGGCAAGTCTGTAACAATTGAAGGGACTGAGAAAGACTTCCTGCAGAAAGTAGGACTTGAGCTAAGTACTGAAGAAAGCAAGGAAAGAGGTCAGGTGATAAGAGGACAGGGTTTACCAAGCCTGGGGGATGCCAAGGCAAAGTCACAGTGCAAAGAAACTGAGTGTTGTGCTTAAGTAATGCAGGATTGTAGTGTGTGCAGAAGGAAGGAAGCACAAGATGATTAGAAGAGTAAGAAGGAGTCAGGTTATGAAGGGTTTTCAAGGTGCTAGGAACTAAATGGGATAGGTGAGGAAGTTCATTCCAAGGATGAGGTACAGAATGGAAGGAATAGTATGTATAAGGAAAGACAAAAATTACAGCTTACTGTTATATATGTACTTATGGCATCTTGAGGGAGAAGAAGAGTGAGCCTCTGATTTCAATGGTGCACCTAAATTATCTAATTATAAGTACATCAGGAGGTCAGAAAACAGAGACATCATTATGTACTGGAGAAGTCTAAAGAGGGTTCAACAGAAGAAATATGATTTGATCTGGGATTAGAGAAATGTATCGATGTTGAAAAAGGAGAGGGTACTCCAGATGGTGTAAAACATTCCTTACTTCACCTGCCTCTCTTCCCAGCAGCAATAGAAATGCTTTCTCCCTCTCCTGTGTGGAATAAAGGGGGGAACAGTCCAGTAGTGTGTCCAGCACTCAGTATGAGGGAGGAGTATGGCATGGGGTCTGGGGGGGGGGGGGTCCATGGCAGTCTGTCTTGAAGGTGGGGTTGGGACTGGGGACTGGCACGCCATCTCTAAAAAGTTCACCATCACTGCCTTAGAGTCATCAAATGTCAGAGTTGGAAGGGATCACAGAGTTCATCTCATCCAACCCCTTTTCTAATTCATGAATTCTTTCAATAATATCTCAGACAAATAGTCACCTAAATAGTACTTCAACACTTCCATTGATGGGAAATTCATTTCCTCCCCTTATGTGACAGCCTCCTCTATTTGGGGGAAGTTGTAAAGTTAAATGTGCCTGGCAGAAAATTAATGCTCAATAAATGGATTTTTATTCCTTGGTCATAAGAGAATTCTTCCTTATATTGAACTGAAACCTGCCTCCCTCAACACTTACCCTCTTTGGTCCAGCTGATAAGCTCTAGAGACATACAATCTAAATCAAATTTTTATCTTCTGCAGGCTGTTCTATCAGATATTTAAAGATAGTGATCAAATCTCCATTCCCATTCCTATAAGTCTCAAGTTTTCACATTTTTCAGGCAAAATATTCAAATGAAACCATCAGACTGAATGATTTAAAAGGTCTCTTTCTGTTCTGAGCCATACAATTTTAGGTTTTTTTTTCATCCACTTCTTTGATTTGAAATAAAAGAGTTAGAGCTAAAGGGAGTCTTAGAGGTTCTCTGTCCAATTCTCTCATTTTACGTATGAGCAAATAGACTCAGAAAAGATATCAGTTGTCCTAGGTGAGAGGTATTAAGTGCTAGAGACTTAGAGAATAACCTCAGTTATGAGATAAGGGAGAGAAACAGAAAGAGAGAGAGAGACAAAGAGAGGGACAGAGAGACAGAGAAAGAGGGACAGAGACATAAAGAAACAGAGACAGAGAAAGAACAATCGGAGATGTAGAAGAATGGGAAAAGGGTAAGGTCATTTATTTAAGAAAGAAGAATATTTCAAGAAAAGGAAGTTAATAATGTCAAATGTTACAGAAATTAAAGATGAAAAAGAAAAAGAAGACTGGATTTTGTTTTCAAACTATTTTTGTGCTGTTATAAGTTTTTTGGGGGGGAGAGGGGAAATGGTAACTAAGGTCAGAGAAGGGGCTCATATTTATATGAACTTTTGCAAAGTCCAAATATAGATATAGATATCAAAGATATGATGCTATTATATATGTATGTATATATGAAGCTATTTAATTTTCATAACAATAAGGTTTGGTATGTTCTAGTTCACAAATTAGGGGATGAAGGTTTGGGGTACTTGTTGACCCAATAACTGATTTGTCCAGAGTTATAATACTAATAATTGCTGAAGGGGAATATGAACATAAGTCTTCTTCCTGTTTCTCAGTCCAGGAATTTACCTGCTATGCCATACTGCTTCCATGGGCTGCATCCTACCTATAGGAAATATCAAACAATTATTTGTTAAAAATAAAATATAAATAACATTTAGAAAATCATCTCATTTTTCTAACACAGGTTATAATTTCCTTTTTGCCACAAGTTATAATAATAATTATAATAACAACCAGATTGTCACCTTTTATTTTCCCTCTGTATTTGCTTTGTGGCCTGTTAAATTCAGGAGTAGATGGGAAGTTTTTGTTTTTTTAATCACCCAGAATAACTGAGGTCTGAGAAGCCTGAGAAGCTGTCCATGTCACACTCAGTGGACAGAGTTAATGGAAACAATGATACAATGTCATTTTCCAGTGTTTTTTTTAATTAGCATTTTCTTGGGGTACAAAAACAATGAAGGCTGCTTAAATGTTTTAAGCACTTTGAAGATAAAGGAGATGGAGTCATGTGGATTCTAAAGAGGCTGTGAGTTATTCCAGAGGAAAAACATCATGGAACAAGGGGAGGAAATGAGTAATGAGACAAAAGGAATGGTAGGAGAAAAGTTGCTGAAAGATTGGCCTTTGCTGCCTCTTACCCATGTGGAATTTGAGACCCTCAGGCTACCCCAGTGATATAGTAACACATATATTTGTAGTTTTTGTAATCTAAAATAGAAAAACAAAGAATCAAATAAGGTAGAAATGGTGAAAATTTTGTATGAGGTCTCTCCAATTTGTATGAGTTACTCTCCAATTGGAGATGTGGGAGATGTGGGAGTAAATCATACCTTAAAAGGCCAAGCAAAGAATGAACTACTTGTTTCTCTCAGAAAAATGGAGAAAGACAAGGTAAATACAGTAACACAATTGGGTTTGCAACAAAAATATTTTATTCCAAGTCTCTAGCTAAACAAAGACTTGATTCAATTCGATGTGCATTTATTAAACGCCTACTAAGTGTAAAATATAATCAGAAGTACTGAAGAAACAATGACAAAAAGAAAAAAAAGTTCCTGCCCTCAAGAAACTTACATTCCACTCTAATGTTGCAACACTTTCTTAAGTAAATGCAAAGTATATACAAAATTAGCCACAAGCATTCTCTAAGCAATCTACTACGTGTCAGACACTGCTTTGGCTCCTTAAAGATACAAAGACAGGGGAGACCATTGGGAGAATCAGAAAAGATTTCATATAGGAAGTGGCATTTGGGCTGAGCTTTGATTCCCAGAGGCGGAGGTGAGAGTGTTCATACGAAGTATAAAGAGAAATCTGAGCAAAGGCATGTTGATAAGAGATGAAGTGTCTTTCATGGTGAACAGCAAATAGGCCAATTTGACAATAATACCAAATTTTGAGGAGAAATATTGTCAGTGTGAGAAGTTATTGTAGAGCCAGAATAAGAAGGGCCAAGGCAAGGAGAGGACTTTGTAATATGCATTTGAAGAAATTAAGGCCACTGAAGATTCTGGAGGAGAATGACATAATCAAACTTATGCCTAATAACTCTGACAGCTGCTTGGAAGATGGAATAGAGTGGACAAAGAATGGAGACAGAGTAGGCAATTAAGAGGCTATTTCAAAAGGGCAGCTAGGTGGACCTGGGTTCAAATGACCTCAGATATTTTGTAATTATGTGCTCTGGAGCAAGTCACTTACTCATTGCCTACTCCTTACCACATGTCTGCATTGAAACTATATTCAGCATCAAGTGTAAAATAGTCAGTAAGGATGAAGAGTTGGGGAGAGGGGGAAAGAGAGGAGGGGAGGGAGAGGGAGAGATACAAAGAGAGAGGCTATTGCAAAAGAAATAGGGAGGTGATGGTGTGAATATAGAGAATAAGAGGTAGGGTCCTTTCCTTTCAAAAATGATGATTTAACCAAAAACATAAAAGAATAGATCTTCAATTTGGCTACCATTGTGATATTTCCTGTGACTTTAGATATTCAAAAAATGTTTAAAATATATAGATGTTCAGATCTTCCTATTTTTTAATGATTCATTTCAGAATATTCTAATCAAAAGTCCTGATAGCTATTAACTTAGTGTTTACCTGTATATTGATTAAAATGATAATTATATGTAAAACTAGATGCAATCTTTTATGATAGTACATATTAAATTAATAGATTAAAACCTAGTAATCACTTCTCTAAATAGAATTATGATCAATTTTGCTCTGCTAGGATAATTTTTTAAAATCCTCTTCTCTAAATGATGCATTCAACATTTATATACATATACACACACACATATATATGTATATATATGCATACACACATCTATGTCCTTTGCTACCACAAAAAGTGCTGCTACAACTATCTTGGTACATATTAGACCTTTGTTTCTGACTGAATGGAAGACAACATCTAATTTTGAAAATTATAATATTAAAAAAATACACCAAAGATAAAGTAATGTCAGTGATAGTGGCATTATGGTTTTTATAACCAAAAATAACTAAGTAGTTAAATGGCCTCTTCCAGCCCTGGAACCATCAAATATACCAGAAATTTCATGTTTTCTGGCTCTCTGATAGCCCTAACTAGTCTATTTAAAATAGCATCATGTTGTTAGATAATAACTGAGTATCGTTGTGGCAAAGGATGATGCCCCACACCCACAAAAGCAATTGCCTCTAGAGCCATATCACCTGGCCCCATGCAGATATGGTCTACAACAGTGATTCCCAAAGTGGGCGCCACCGCCCCCTGGTGGGTGCTGCAGCAATTCAGGAGGGCGTGATGGCCACAGGTGCATTTATCTTTCCTATTAATTGCTATTAAAATTTTTAAAAAATTAATTTCCAGGGGGCTAAGTAATATTATTTTTCTGGAAAGGGGGCAGTAGGCCAAAAAAGTTTGGGAACCACTGGGCTACAGTGTTCTTCCTCCCCTCAAAATTTTTCTCAGCCCCTAAAAATAAAAGGCAACACATACGTATGACAATGAATCTATAAAATGAGCAAAAGTTTGGGTTTTTTCCCCTACCTCTGAAATGTTCAGTTGTTCTTCCTTCTAAATTCATAGTGAAATATTCAGATGTGCTGTTGGTCTGAATTTAGGGTAGTCCTGAATATCAGACACATCTCATGTCTTTGAAAGGAGCAATAATGCATATCATTCAGGTATGTGCTGAAAAGTAATGATCTTTTCTGGCTGAGCCTAATGTTTATTCAAGCTAAATTTGAGGAAAAGTGTGGCCCACATTCACAGAGACACAGTACTACTTGCTGACTGGCACGAACAGAAGGGGGTTTTACTTCATACAAACACGTGATAATGCTTGACAAAAGAAATGTAAATTGAATACCCTGCTTAATGAATTTGCAAGTTGTCCTTAATAGGATGTACCTATCTGTGCCCAGTTTTCATTGTGAATAATTCATGATGAGCTAACTACTTATATACCAAGAAAGATCCGGAAGGGACTATAATTTGGGACACCCAAAAAGTGCAGTTAAAAGGATGCTGGATTTGGTGGGAGGCGGGGAGAAGGAGAAGGGAATAAACATGCATATCTCATAAGTCCTTCTATAAATATTATCTCAGTTTATCCTCACAATGACCCTGTGAGGTGGGTACTATTATTATCCCCATATTACAGTTGAGGAAACTTGGGGTAAATAGTGGTTAAGTGACTTGCCCAGAATTGCACAGCTAGTAAATAGGTTAGATTTGAACTTAGGTCATCCTCATTCCGAGCCCAGAGCTCTATTCACTGCACCACCAGCTGCCTCAGATTTGGAAGAAGACTAAGGTCACAAAAGACAGTATAAACAGAGTCATTTGTATGTTTGTACTCGCATCACTTTTCAGCACCATCAGCCTGCCTCTTTTCCAATTAAAAGCAAAATTAGTCTAAGAACTTTCTTTTTTTTTTTCCTAAACCCTTAACTTCTGTGTATTGACTTATACGTGGAAGAGTGGTAAGGGTAGGCAATGGGGGTCAAGTGACTTGCCCAGGGTCACACAGCTGGGAAGTGTCTGAGGCTGGATTTGAACCTAGGACCTCCCATCTCTAGGCCTGGCTCTCAATCCACTGAGCTACCCAGCTGCCCCTAAGAACTTTCATTGGAAAAGAGGCAGGCTGATGGCAAAATGCTTCCACTTCCTTTTCTCATTCAATTTTACTCTTAACATTTGTATTGAATACTTGAAATGTATTCCTTCTATTATATACAAGTTTATGATTTCTATTTAAAAGAATACTTCAATGAATCTATAATCTCATCAATATAGGTATTCTCTCCATTCATACAAGCCATTCAAGATTTTCCATCCTATGCACTTATTTCTCATGCCTTTTTATAAGTTCCATCCAATGACGAATGGATCAGCTGAGTTATTTGTTATTAGCTCTGGCAAAGAATCGATGTATTCTATAGTTTGACCTTTAACGGGGTCATTATTCTCAATGTCAAATCAGAATTACATAAAAGTGACTAAACTGTTCATATGGTTTGAACCACCAGTCCCCCTTACTGGGCAAATACCAAAAGAAAGTCAAAGACAGAAACAAAGTTCTAATATAAAGCAAGATATTTGTAGCAGCATTTTTTTTGTGTGCTAACAACAACAACAATCCAACTAAACCGAAAGCAAAGTGAGTTCTCATCAATTAGGAGATGGCTGGAAAAGTTATGGAACATGAATGCAATAGAATATTATTATGTAGTTAGAAATGAGAAGGGTGAAATATGGTAGTATAGGCCTATAACCCCCTCTCCTGGGGGAGGATGAGGCTGGTGAATCTCTTGAGCTACAGTATGGCTAAAGCTAATTGGGTATCCACACTTGGTCTGTCACCAATATGGTCAACCCCTGAGAACAAGAGGGGTCATCAGGCCATTCTCCTGAAGGAGAACAAATTGGTCCATATTAGAAACCGAGCAGGTCAAAACGTTGATGCCCATAGGTCCATCAGTGGCCACTACACTTCCTGCTTGAGCAAGATGAGGAGAACCAGTTTCCAGATGATCATGATAATGTTCCTGCTAATGATAATGCTGCTGCTACTGCTGATGATGACAAAGAACAGAAATTCAAATAAAAAATTATAAAAATTTGATGACTTGATACATTGAAATAAGCATGCCCAAAAGACTATACATACTCACTACAGAGAAGTGAATAAAAAGATCATGAAAAGAAAGTAAAACATCTTCATAATTGAAAAAGAAATGAAGATTTTCCAAAGAAAGAAAATAAACTATATGTTCCATCTGATGATGGAGGATGAGGAGATTGGGTTGGAAAGGAGGTTGAAGAATGTAGTACATGCATTGCCAGGTATGGTCATTGTTAATTGGATGTTTTTGCTTAATTATTCTTCTTTGCTGCAAAGAGTAGCTTGATTTGGAGGAAAAAAGAGGGTTTTTCTTTCCAGAGAAAACTCTAACGTAACTCTAAAGATAAAAAGTTACCTATTCTTGAATATTTTTGAATTAATATATGTATAAATGGAAAAGGCAAGCATTTTGCACTTACATTGGGAGAGATTGGAAGAATTTTGGATAAAATTATTATCTTTATCAATAGATTTCATTTATCTACATGGCAAACCCTATCCCCTAATACCAAGAATAAATGAAAATTAACAGTGGAATAGAATGTTAGATATTATTCTGGGGAATGGGTGAAAGGAACTAGAATCAGCCTAGTCTAAACTATAGAAAGCTATAGTATAGTTTTTCAGATTAGCAGTTGGAATTTTGTACCAATTATTATTAAAACTACAACCAAAAATCACCAAAAAAAAGTAATTGTAAACAAGAATATACAAAACGTTAACATCATGTTTTCCCCACTAGTTTTTACTTTTACAAACAAAAATGCCCTCTGTTTGCAAGCAGTCACACAATGTTTATAAAGGTCCTTTTTCTGCTACTAATAAAACTATTTGATATTCCTCCAGGCAACTGGTGTTCCTACTAAATTCAAACATTTATTTGATTACCAGAAGCCTAACCTTTCCTAGAACCTCTGAATGAGAGATGTTTGTCTTCTACATCAACACTTTCCCTTAGCAGACAGGGACCTGATGCATGTTACAACATACCTCACAATGAATGCTTTGACATTCTTCCTTTTGTCCTGCCCTCATTAACCGGTCACCTAAACCCTGCTCAAGTAGCAGCACCAGAGATACCCCAATAGAGGAGGCCTTGTGGGGTTAATTCTGTCATTATTGTGTTGACAAGAGGCATGTTGCAGCCTTCAACTCAAAATGTTACTCATAATCTTTTAATCCCAAATTAGGTCAACATTTTATCAACTTAATCTAGCATGAAGATTAATTACACTAGTTACCCATATATACACACAGGCAGGCTATTTGCTTTGTAGATACATTTAATCAAGGACCAAGTCCTTCATTACAATAGGTAATTTTTTACTGTTTCCTTAACAACACCTCAAACTCAATTAATTGGGATTTTTTGAACCAGTATTTCCATAAAAAGAGGACAATTTTGACATTTGTTGAATTTCTGGAGACTGATTTAATAGAAAACAAAGCCATTACAAAGTTAACTGGGTCAATTGAACCCAGTATTAGTTTGGGAAAATGTTCCAGAATGAAAGAAAGTCTTTGGAAGTTAATGTAACTAAGGAGGATACTTGGAAAGTATCAAAATTCCTTAACTTCACAAATGAATGAAAGTAACCAATTTTTAAATACCTTCTCTGTGACAAGCACAGTGGGAGGTACTGGATGAAAGGAACAGTAATTGCCAGCTCAATCAAGATCAGTGTTGGAGAAATTCCCAATTTTGTCTTTTTTGAGGAAAAGTATTATTTTTAATTTTTAACTTCATGTCATAAATTAATCCTATTCATTCTTCTAAAATTGGTCATACCATTGAAAGCCAATAGTTATTTTTCCTCTCCCTTAATCACAAAATGGTAACCTTAAAATGATACACTATAATGGTTTCAGTGAGGAACACCACAAAATAATGAAAACCCTGAATGCTTTAGTCTCTCACCCAGAAGCTCCACAAAACTGGTAAGGGGGAAGGTGAAATTTATTGATCCAAATGGAATGGATCTGCTAACAAGGGTTGTTAGCCTGACCAAATGTCTTTCTTCCCTCAGTTGCTTAGATAAGAGAGCCTATCTTGTGGTTAAAAATTCCCAGAAGTCATCTGGATAGTATTACAGGCCCCCCCTGGAAGGTGGAACAGAGTTCATGCCCTGTTTCATCAAATATGCAATGACATTCCCCAGGGGCCATGCTAATTATAGGGATTTTCCAGACAATGTTTAAGAACATTTGATGACAAAATAGTGGGCTTTTGTCCTCAAATTTTGGTCTTCTGGTATATTTGGCCAGTGAAAAATGAAATGTAAGAAAGATGCACAATTTTTTTTAAATTGTCTCACCTTTTGAATTAATCGACATATTGCATCCAAACCCTCTATTCAGAGACTGACATCAGCAACAATCACACAAACACCTCTACAAGTTGTATGCATTTGATGGAACCTAGAGGTCAATTTGAAGTTCAAGATTTTTGCTCTGAGCCTTGCTGCCATTATATGAAGTTCAGACAAGAAGTACTGAAGAATCTTGCCAAGGAAGTCTTGATTCTCCTTTACTACTGCAGTACAATATTCTTCTTCACATAAATACTGAGGCAAAGCCCTATTCAGCTTTCTGGAAATCAGCCAAGGATATAAAATACAAGCAAAGATGCACAGGTAAGGGACCAGAATCACAGGAGACCAATAAGTGACAAATTATAGTATGTTATAATGTGTTCTCTACTACAACTTGCATGTGTTGTCAGGATTTATATTACATTGTAGCTGATTTAATAATGTTATTTTAAATATTGCCAGTGAATTCATTCGATTTCAGCCTGAAATGACCTAAGATGAGAATAAGTACTCAGCCATTTAAATATGTCATTATTTTGTATTCCCCTAATTGCAGAAATTTTTTCTTATTTAAAAATGATACTCTCATTTTCATTGTCATGTCACTTCTTGATATAAACAAATAATTTAGACTAAAACATAATAATAGGATATCATCTAACACCAAAGCTGAGAAACTAGTTTTGTTTATGTAGGTTGGTTATCAATTGAGACTGTTAGAAACAGGAGGAAAAACTAAGCATACAGGTTAGTATTTCTCACAAATCTAGTTTTGGAGAGAGAGAAAAATACCTTGGTTTAAAAATGGCAATCTATGAATAACACAACCAAAAAGGAACAAAATGAAGTTGAGTTACATTGTTTTGTTGATTTTCTTAATTAACTGAAAAAATAGGAAAGATTTTCTAAAAGTGACAAGATATATTGGTAAACTGAGAAAGCTGAAATTCACAATATTCCATGAATTGGGCATAAATCAGTCAGTACCTCCTAGCTACCTTAATAAAAAGTGTTCTTTAGGGACTTAATCTCTACCCTTCTGAATGGTCCTCTTTGACTTAGGTAACCACACATATCATCTCAGTGGAGAGCCAGTCTCTCCATTTGTATATTAAGACTTCCTATCATGTACAAATCTGAGAACATTGGTCAACAGCTCTTATTTGTACACTTGCAAACATATCTGGTCTTTTAAAAAATATTCTGATATTGCTAGGATGAAAAAATGTGATTCTTTTTTTTAAAGCAGTTAAACTTTGATCATATATTTAGAAATTGGAAAAACTTTAAAGACCATCTAACCTACATGTCCCCTCTTTTACAAAGGCACAAACTGAGGCCCAGAGTAGTAAAATGACTTGCCCAGTATCACCCAAATAATAACTTTTAGTATTGGAATTCAAGATCAGATCCTCTGAATGGAAATCCAAAGCTTTTTCCACTATACTTGGTATAAACAACTGAAGCAGGGATTCTTTTCCTGGGTCCATATGCTCTGGTTTTTTTTCCCCTAATGTATTGATAATTATATTTTTCATTATATAATTTCAATACAATATATATTCAACAACATAACTCAAGAAGTGGTCCTTGGGCTTGCCAATGGGGTCCATGATATGATAATGAGAAGACATGTTTACTACCTCAATTCCACCATGGAAAGTTTTTTCCTTGATATTTAGTATTATTATTATTTGCCTTCATTCTGTTTTTTTTTTCATTTAAAAATTTTACCAGAATATGTACACATGTTAAGTACAAAGGTTAGCCTTCTCAACTTATTCTTTTCAACTGTGGAAATATAGATGAGAATTAGCATTGTGTGTTATCTATCGCATAAGACTGCATAATGGTGGGACGATATAGATATAGGAGGTATCCTAAAAGTCTTAATGTAGTGTTAAGTTTAAGCAGTTTAAAACTGCACTACAGCTTTTGGGACACATTGTATATCACTCTGACCATAGCAGATTTGTCTTTCAAATTACTTGAAAGTAAGTGTTTTCAGCCAGTGAAAATGAATAGTGAAGATCCTTAAATGCTACTGGAAGAGTCTAAACTTGATCCTCTACAGCAAGAGGGTCCCCAAACTTTCCCACAGGAGATTCTACTTCTCATTTCCCAGAACTCTTGTAATCACTAAGGAATTAGAAGAAGAGATGAGGATAGGAGTGCATCTATTAGCTCTCAAACCTGCTACCAAGGTTTCACGATCAACTCATTAATCCCAGTTGACATGCTGTAGAGACACATTGTAGTATAATGTAAGAAATGCGTAAATAATAATTTTTTTATTAAGTAAGTGCCAAGATGCAAAATGGATTCTGTTAGTGTCTTCCCCTACAAGGTTACTGTCCACCTACTTGGTATTAATCTTGTATGTAGCAATTAAAGTTTCCTCCACCATTTGAATTAGTTTCTTTAACTTGTACTGTAAAATCAACATTGTAGAGCAAATGCTAACAAGTTTTAATTTTTTTTTAAATTTTGATCAATGAAAGGATCAACCATTTTTCCAGAGGATCAATGATGAAGAATGCTATCCATCTTCTGACAGAAAGGTTATGTACTAATATGCAAATAACACACATTCTCGAACATGGCCAAGTACGATTATGGGAGACTTGTCTTCTGCTTGACTAAACAAATGTTCATTTTATATACATGTGTATATATATATATATATTCATTACAAGAATTGTGGTTTTTCTTTCTTCTTTCCACTGAAAGAAGTGGTGTGATGGGAAGGAAAATAAATATAAATGCCTGATCATTAAAAACAAATTTAAAATTTAAAACAAAATATAAATTCCTTGACAGGATGGACTGTTTTGATCTTTGTACAATGGAGATTAGGGTAGTGCCTAACACATGTTGATAAACACTAAATTAAATGCTTATTGGTTGATTGGTAAATTGGATTTGGGTAGAGACTGAAAGGAGATCAATTTTAGGTGAATATTAGCATAAGGCATCAAGAATTTGGAGTAGAATGGTAACAATATTTATATTTGAGGGGGAATAAATTTAAAGGATTTCCTCAGATGATATATCTGTTTCCAAAGTTCCTGTTCTTTCTCAAGAGAAGAATATAGAAAATAGGGTGAGAGGAGTTCTTACAGCTAATTACCAGACTGTAGGGGAACTGGGGTTCTTTCATTCCCTCCTGAGTTCCTATCACTATTATAATGTCTGAAGCTCCTTCACTCATTCTGGGTTTTCTCAACCCACTTAGTATTGACAGACAGCTCTGTGGCTTCCTCCAGGGCCCTATGAATGACACAGAATGAACTCCTGATAAGTGCTTTTATTTCCCATTTTTTAAAGCACCTAATATCTACTTTTTACACATGGTCAGGGAGGAACACCATGGCTTTAGTGGAAAGAGCAAGCAGACTCTGTATATGTGTGTGTGTGTGTGTTGAGAGAGAGAGAGTGAGAGAGAGAGAGAGAGAGAGAGAGAGAGAGAGAGAGAGAGAGAGAGAGA
>NC_058135.1:61741163-61762223 GCF_016433145.1 Gracilinanus agilis
AGAGAGAGAGAGAGAGAGAGAGAGAGAGAGAGAGAGAGAGAGAGAGAGAGAGAGAGAGAGAGAGAATAGAAGGAAATAATGTGTTATAAGCCCAGAAGGACAGACTAAAGGCATATTTTGAACTATTTTAAATGGAAAGCTTATAAACACACACACACACAAAAGAGATTTAAAAATGCATCTCTTTTTCATTCCAGAGGTGGGATACTACCAGTGTGGAACACTGAATATACTGGCAGATTAAGATGATAAATCAGTTAGTTTTAAAGGATTTCTTTCCTTGCTTCTTTCTTTCCTTCTTCCCCTCCCTCTGTCTTCTTTTCTCTCCTTCCTTCCACCTTTGCTTTCTTTTTTCCTTCCCTCCCTCTCTCCCTCCTTTTCTTGCTTCCTTCTTTCCCTTTCTCTTTCTCTCCTTTATCAGCCATTTGGTGAACAAACAAACATTTAATATTTGGCCCATACCTAATACCTGAAGTAATCTGAGGGTTCAAAGAGAAAAAAATGAACAAGAAACTTCATGGAATCACAGATTAAGAACTAAAATTATGTCATGAGCCATCTAGTTGAATGTCCTTGTTTTTCAATCGAGGAAACTGGCACACAGAGAATAAGGGATTTTCTCAAGGTCATACAAGTTAATAAATGGCAGAGGGAGGATTTGAAAACATATCCTCTAACTCCAAATCCATTGTTCCATCTGCAGTACCACACTATTTCATCCTGTAATTTTTCTTTATTACAAAATTGTTATTACAAAATGATTAATTTAGTTCAATATATTCTAGAACTAGGAAAATACTTGACAACAAACAGGGAGAAAAGAATGGGCATTTTGGTATTTGTCTCTAAAATATGGAATAAAATCTCAAAGTTATAATCCAGTTCCATGAATTTACTGCAGGAAATTTTATTAGAAATTGAAATAATCTCTTATGAGAATGTTCTGAAAACCACACTGCCAACCTTTGCTTCTCTGACATTCCAAAGACAGTGTGACTCAGTGAGAAGAATGCAGAACTTGTCTCTAAACCTGATTTTGAAACTCAGTTCTGACACTTATGTATTACCTATGTGACACTGAGCAAGTCATTTGCTTTTCCCAAGCCCCTATTTCTTCTTCTACAAAATGATGGGGTTGAACAAGATGGTGGCTAGGGGGCCATAGCTTGAGAGTAGGAAGGGAGCCTAGCCACCATCTTGTTCAAGAATGGAACATCTTTGGCACCTTGAACAAATATTTTAACATCTCCTTTTGCCAAAGATGTTCCATTCTTGAAAAATGACTGGCCAACTCATGCTCCTGATGCATCGTTCTGTCCATAACAGTGTTTACCGAATGCCCACTTTGTCCAAAGTCCTGAATTACTATGAAATGCTTACAAAATTAACAAGTGACTGGGGCCTCAGGCATTAAGATGAAAAGCTTTATTCTTCTACTATAGGAGCTAAATTTAAGGTATGGGTAAATAGTTACAAATAATATAATAACAGAAATACATACCTGAAAATAAGATAGCTGGATAGATATTGAAAGTTCATTCCTAGTAAGTCAGCTCTTTAATTTTCATACAGTCCAAATGGAAATTGATAATTGAAATTGATTGAAGTTAGCACTTTTATTCCCCTTTAAAATTTATAAAGCACTTTACATATACTCTCTCCTTTGAAAGCTTCTGTTTATATATAGTGCATTAATATTTGCAAAGTCCTTTACGTTTGATCCTCTAAACAGCCCTTGGGCATACGGTATTATTATCTTCGTTTTACAGAGTAGTTCCACGAAGGTGAGAGAGAATAAATGACTTACTTTTCTGTTACAAAGCCATAAGTGTTTGAGGCAGGATTTGAACTCACTTCTTCTTCATTCTAATATTAATCCTTCTTCACTACCTGACTCTATATTATTTGATTTCTCTGCAGGTCAAACTACTTCTTAACAGGAACTAAATGGTCAAAAATGTGTCCAACCAGATGGAAGAAAGAAAGTGTAATTAAATGGGGTCTCAAAACCAAAGTGAAAAATCTTGCCAGGAAATGTACTCAGTGCTGGTGGAAGATGAAGGCATTGGACTAGGTGATATGTGTGACCCAGGGCAAGCCGCAATGTAACCTCTCTGGGCCCAGGTTTACTCATGTGGTGGTGGGGGGGGGAAGCTTATTTTCCTCTTTTCCTTGCACTCAGGATTTTTTTAACCATTTATTTTTTGTGTCATAAACCCTTTCAGGATTCTTGTGAAGAATAATTAAAATATCAAGTTAATCAGGCCAGGGCTTTTATACATAGCTGGATACAGGCAGTGGATTCATCATCTGTGATACTTCAGTGCAAAGACTGAGGCTCAATGGATAGAGTTCAGGACCTGAAATGAGGAAAACCGGGGTTCACATCTGGCCTCAGATATGTAATAGCTGTGCAATCCCAGGTAAATCACTCAATCTCTGTCAGCCTTAGTTTCCTTAAAAGTAAAATGAGGATAATAACAGCATCTACCATCTAGGAGAGTTGTAAAGATTAACTGAGATAATATTTGTAAAGCCTGGCCCAAAGTAGGTACTTCCAATGAATGCTTCTTTCCTTCTTTCCAAGATCACCATCATCAAAGGATTGGTCACAGATTAATTAATATGTCAGGTCTCTGCAACTCATTCAAATGTTTATAAAGGCAAGAAATAGATATAAAGAACATCAGTAGTGGGAGCACCCAACTAGATAAAGTCATACATTTGTAAAATATCAAAATAATAAGCAAACCAAAAACATAGACCATTTCTACAACCCATTCACACGAGAAACCTAGATGACTTATCTACAAGCAACAGACTTATCTATTTCGCTCAGCATCAGGAACATCCGCAATGAGATAAGTTATAGATTCGAAGCCAATTTTAAGTTCTTTCAAGCAATAGAGATTGTGTATTTAAAAGACAGAGGCTTGGGTTGGTTATTTTTTCTTTTTTAGTCTACAGTTTGATTTAGATACCTGTCAGGCTGCCTCTAGTTGAAGATCCCTGGGGAGTTTAATCTCAAGATATTGTCATTACTTAACTAATCTTATAAAAAACTTAATATATTCGTTTTCAGAAAGCTGCTGATGCTACAAACAGTAAGATTCGAGGTCATTTTTGTCATTTAAAGAATACATTATTATGAGGTAATAATGGAAACATGATGATTATACATCTGTGCTTACCACCACCAAAATAGTTTATGAACCCTAAAAGTTTATTAGTGTGACAAAGTATTACGTCCCGTTCCCATTCCTATTCTGATGGCTTTGCTCATTCATTTAACTCAGAATCCTTTTCTCTTCTAATCCTGCAACCATAATTTAAAATTTCATGTAGTCTACAGTTATTGAATATGGTCAAAAATAGTTGAAGTTGTGGTAGATCGGTTTGTAGTGGCTTGCTCATGATTGTTTATGCATTGAAATTTTAAAGCTCTGATGCCTGTGGATTCTTACTCTGCCATCTTGGCAACCAGAAGTCAACTCCAACATGCCTGTGTGTTCTCACTGGGGAAAAACTCTAACATTGGGAAAGATTGAAGGCAAAAGGAAAAGGGAACGACACACGAACTTGGACAGACTTTGAGAGCCAACAGAGGGTAAGAGGAGCTGATATGCTTTGGTCCATGGAATCATGGAGTCAGACATGACTCGACAACTGAACAAAGCAAGCCTGTGAGTTCATATGTAAAAAAAAGATATGTCAAAAGATAGGCCTATGTAATTTTGGATAAGTAACAATCTTTTGGGGCTTCTTTCCTCAACTGTCTAATGAGACGATTGTACTGTCTCTGATTTTCTGATGTCCAAGCTGACACTGGCTCTAGATCCTTGCTCCTGTGACCATACAGGTCCCTACCAACTCTACAATCCACTTACACCTCCATGATCTTACAATACTTTTGTTTTGTTTTACCAAGTTATTTTTCACAAATAACTTTTCCAACTATTTTGGAGTTGTGATTCCTTTCACAGTTTTGTTCATTTGATTCTGACAATACTGCCCCTGCTGTCAAAAGGCCCTCAAAGGATTTATTTGTGAAGGAAAGTGTAGTTTACAGAAAGCATTCTAAGCCTCTAAAAGATAGTTGTAGCTCAAACCAATAGACCCTCAGGCTACAATATTCTTTTCCAGAAAGTTGCTGATGCTATAAACAACATGGAGTTCTTTCTTATCTAGATTCTGCTTGAGTTTGTAATCACATGAGTGTTAGGAAATTGAGTTTATTATTTTTGTCATCTCACTGAGTGATTGTGGGGAAATAACATTTGTGCCCCCAGTTTCTTGATTAGACACATTTCCTTCTCTTTTTTTTTTAAACCCTTACCTTCCGTCTTAAAGTCAATACTGTGTATTGGTTCCACTGCAGAAGAGTGGTAAGGGTAGGCAATGGGGGGTCAAGTGACTTGCCCAGGGTCACACAGCTGGGAAGTGTCTGAGGCCAGATTTGAACGTAGGACCTCCGGTCTCTAGGCCTGGCTTTCAATCCACTGAGCTACCCAGCTGCCCTCCACATTTCCTTCTCTTGACAATGCTCATAAGGTCTTTTAACCTAACTTGTGACTTCATTGTTGTAAAGATATACAGCTGAAGAGCTCTCCTTACCAATAAAGATCTTTGAAACCTAAAGTCTTAGAGGAAGTATGACATAATAGATAAGTGGGAAGTGCAGTCAGGAAGACCTGGGTTCAAAACCTACTTCTCTGATAGATTCTGGCACTGGACAAATCACTGAAGCTCTCGGTGTCCCCAAGTAAAACATCATTAGCTACCTAATAATTATAAAGCACATTAAAGTATGAAAAGTGCCTTACTTACAACTATCCAGTAAGGTAGATGAATTCAAGTATCCTATTTATCATTTAACAAAAGAGACTGAGAAATTTAGCATCTTGCCTATGCTCTGAGGCCAAGTTATCCCCTTCAAGTTCAGTGTTCTCTCCATGGCTCCATACATATGTAGAAAGCAATTATTACTCTGAGCTTATACAAGTCATTGAACCTTCCTTGGCCTTAGATTCCTCATCTGTAAATGGAAGAGACTTAACCAAATAATAACCCGTGACATCTTTAAATTCTAGTATTTGGATGTCAGGGAGGATGAAGAGGTGAAAGGAGTGATAAAAATTCAGTGTTTCAATATTATGACTCTCTTGAAAAATCTTATGTAGGAAAAAAGAATCTGGAAAGGGCCTTAGAGGTATCTGATTTGAAGAACACAAAGGAAAACACAATGCTTTTGTAATGAAAACCTTTTTGAGTTTGCATGTGCAAATTCCTTCAGCTGATGCAAACTTTCCAAATGAAGGACAGTCAAGTGTTTGCTTCCTGGAGAATCATGATGACATGTAAGAGCAGTCTTGGAGAGATTGTAGAGCCTATTAGACAGTTTAGAACTGACTCTGGTTGATGAACCTCATTGCTGAGAGGTGAATTTTTTTTAACTTGTAATTTTAATTAAATACATGTTAGAAACATGAGGACAAGGAATTTGAGATTTATAAATTGTCTCTAGAAGAAGGAATATTATACCAGTACACTCAGTAATGTGGCATCACCAGTGGTAACAAAGAAGAGTAGAGTCTTAACTGGAAAGCACTTTATTACATTCAATATGAACATCTCTGGCATCATTGACAATCAGTTCAAAATACTGGTTTCTGCATAAAGTCTGTGGAATACATCTGTTGAAAATGGACAGCACTGGGACCATACAATTTATCACTTTGAATATTTTTTCAGATTCAGGATTACTGGTTACCATCTTTTACAAACATTTCTTTTAGTATCCGGAATAATTCCAAGCCCAAATCATACAACTTCTTTCCACAAAGCTGCATCAATCCCAAACCTTCCTGTGGATAATAGGCAAATGATGCAATGCCCATGAAAAAAAATGAATATATAAGCCTCTTTAGTTTTGAAGGTTTGCCTAGAAAGTATCCCAAAACTCCTGAAAAACCAATCACAGAGAACCTTCGAATAACTTCTGAATTTCTAAGATAAGCATAGCTATCTGTGCCTTTTTGAATGGCGCCATTCACTACAGGCTTTGTTTGGTTGTAGGCATTCTCAAATAACATTACATATGGCACTAAGGATTTTCGAATCTGAGAAATGCCTTCCTCCAGGGAACTTCTTGGCTCCTCCACAAATCTGGACACAGAGTCTGGAGTTGAGTAGAGTGAGAGATCATTGGCTATGACTGAAGCCATTCCCTTTTTCCCCTTCTTAGAAGTCGCATAGACTTTGATGGAGAGAAGACTCAAACTAGCAGAACCAGCTGACCGTCTTATGATCTTGAACATGGCTCCGGGAAGGAGAGGTGTCAATGGCGGATCCGGCTTGGGGGGGAAGGGAAGAGGTACTTTGGTTTCACTCCACCCAACCACTAAAAAGCCTAGGATGATGGTCTGGATGGGACGCTTTCTCAGAGAGCAATGGGTTCCAGAAAGCTAGAGTGGAGCTTTTTTCACCGACTGGGTAGTCATGACTGTTGGTATCTTTAAAATAAGTCTGACCACTACAGCCTCTTCAAAATGGACCCAGGAGGGGTGTCAATGAAGGATTTGGCTTGGGAGGAGAGGAAGAAGTCACTTCGGTTTAACTCCGCCCACTAACTAAGGACCTACTATGGCAGCCTAGATGGGTCACAGTTACTCATAGAGCAAGACATTCCCAGAAAGCCTCTTCTCATTGGCTGAGTAGCCGTAACTGTCAGCATCTTCAAAATAAAAGACTTGTTAGTGTCAGTTACTGCTCTGTATCCTTGAACAAGTCACTTAACCCTGTTTGATACCATTTCCTTATCTGTCAAATGAACTAGAGAAGGAACTAGAGTATCTGTGCCAAGGAAACTTCCAGAGGCATCATGAAGAATCCAACGTAACTGAAAAACAACTAAACAACAAATTAGAAGAAATATTAGTACATTTGTTCTTGACAAATCCACAAAATCAATCAATATTGCTTATAAATACTGATCCATGTTAAGTGGTTAAATGTACTTGGTCAAGGTGATAGTCACCAGTCTCTAACAAAGCTGGGGAGGGAGGCATGGGGGACTGGTGGAGCACATTGGGGAGGGAGGGTGAGCTGATTTCAATAGAGAAGAGACACCGCCACTCATCAGGATAGTCCCCTGGAACCCTGAAAAGCAGATAAGAGCACCATTCTGGGAAAGCTGGCCAGAGTGTATATGTTATTCAAATAATAACTGCTTCCAATGATGGTTTATTCCATCCTTGTGGTAACATCTCCCCAATGAAACTGCCCTGAAAAACCTTTCTATACAAGAACAAGAACTTCAGAGCTGGAAGCAGCCATCTGATTTGACCCATACTTGACTGAGTAACATGGAAATGAAAATCCTTTGCTTTTACTGTGCCGGGTGTCACACTAGATGGACTGCTGAACTCCGCAGTCAACATGACATCTGAGTTCAAGTCCAGCCTGAGACATGCACTAGACTCTGAATTAGTCACTTAACTTTTTAATATGTCTCAGTTTCCTCACCTATAAAATGGGGATAATAATAGCACCTACTTCTTCCCTAAACTGTTGTGAGGATTGAGTGAGATAATATTTATAAAGGGCTTTGCAAACCTTTAAGTGCTATATAAACATTAGCTATTATTATGCTAGTCATTATTAAAATGGCATTAAGTCACTTCAGGGAGTACATTTTCTAAAGGATTACAGTTCTCCTTGAACAGTGACACTCTTAGGGAAGGCATGCAATAATCCTGAGAAATGCATTGCCTGGAGTGCTGTGTTGCTTAATTAGCACTGGCACTGGGCCACTTGTCAGCCTTGAATCGAAATGGGAACACTGGAAGCAGGCAGGGCTATTTGAACTCCCATTTCAGGAGGCTAGAAAGCAATGGCTCTGAGCCAGTTAACAGGCAGCTGACCTAAACAGCTCATGCTGCTACACTGAAATGCTGGAATGCCTGACTTGATTGCATTTGAACTATGGACAAGGATACCAACCAGCATAATTAAGATAGTATCCACATTGCTCTTAAACACCTGATTATCTATTTATCAAGAACATTATAAAACAAGCAAACAGTCAGCAACTTCCAGGAGTCAATCCATTAATTCTGGACCTCCTAGATACTGAAAGAGGTATTAGACATATTAAGAACAAAAAGTAAAATGAAATATTCCTGAACTACTGAAGCTCCATTCTTTGGAGAATGTATGACATGGAATAAACTATCAGTATCTGAGAATAAAATGTTGAGGAAATTCAAGTCATTAAAAAAAAACATTCCAGACTAGAGAGGAATAACAATTCAACTCCAAATGACAGCCACAATACTCGTGTCTTGGAAATAAAAAGAAAGATGAATTAGAACTGACTCCCAAAGAGCTTACATTTTGAAGAAGAAAGAGGAATAGTAATAGTTCTGGTGGTGGCAATGTAATAGTAGTAGTAACAGCAGCAGCAGCAGCAGCAGCAGCAGCAGGTACTGGTGGTGGTATAGTACTTCCCTTTTCCAATCCCTATTTTTCCTTTCACTTAAATTTCTGGAAAATAAGAGAAGAAAAAAATTAAATGAAACAAAGCCCTCATAGTAAATTAATACAGCCAAGCAAAACAAATGTCTACATTGGCTGTGTCCAAAATCTGATCACTCTGCAACTTGGAACCATTGCTCAGGAGGTGAGGAGCATGCTTCATCATTTATCCTCTTGAATTGTAATTGGTTATTCCATTGCACAGAATCCTTGTTTTTCAAAACTGTTTTCCTTTACAATGTTGTAATTATCATATAAATTGTTTATTCTGGTTCTACTTACTTCATTCTTCATCAGTTCATACAAGTTTTCTGAGGTTTCTCTGAAACTATGTTGTCATTTTTTTGTGGTAAAATGAATCTGTATAATATAATTTGCTTAGTTATTCCCCAATTGATGGGAACCCTTTTAGTTCCCAATTCTTTTTCGCAACAGCAAGCTGCTATGAAGATAGTTCTATATATAAGTCCTTTTTCTCTTGTTTAATCTTTTTGAGGTATAGACATAAAGCTTCCCTTCTCTAAAGCAGTGATTCCCAAAGTGGGTGCTGCTGCAGCAATCCAGGAGAGCAGTGATGGTCACACTTTTTTTGTATTACATTCAATTCTGAGTTCAATAAATAGTTTCATAACATCCAGGGGGTGCTAAGTAATATTTTTTCTGGAAAGGGGGCAGAAGGCCAAAAAAATTTGGGAACCACTGCTCTAAAGGGAAAACAACCCAGAAAAAGAAGTGGTACCAGAAGAACAGTATTTTATTCTGAGAAATCACAGAGGTAGTTAGTAAAACAATAGGGAATTATATTGGTATATTCTTTCAAATAGCTATGTTTTTGTTAGTTTGATTACAATTTTCAGAACAAGAGGTAGAAATGGGAAAGGTGGAATATAAGCATAGCAGAGCAAAAAAGGATCAGATTTCAACCGAGTACACACAGTTCCAGAAAACTCAGAGCTGCATTTTCTATTTGAAAGGCAAAACAGCAACAGAACTGGAGAGACATCTTGGGGTAACATCATAGTTTTTTTAAAGGACTTCAATGTAGTCTTGAAAAGAAGGAATTAATCTTGTTCGATTTGGCTCTAGATGGCAAAATTAGGAGCAATGGTTACAATCAGTAAAGAAGCAAACAGACTTGCCTGGAAACCTTTCTAAAAATTAGAGCAACTAAAAGGTAGATCAGAAAAAAATGCTGGGCCTGAGAGCATCTGCCTATAATTCCAGGTTCTGGGGAAACTGAGGCTGGTGGCTCTCATGCTTAGGAGTTCTAAGCTGCAGATTGACTAATCAGGTGAATATACTAAATTTATATTAAAATGATTAATCCCCAGGATAATTACAGAAAGAGCTGGAAAGACCTACATGAAATGATGCAGAGTGAAATAAACAGAACCAGAAAAACATTGTACATAGTAATAGCAAGATTGTGAAATGATCAAATGTGATAGACTTATCTGTTATCAGCAACACAATGATCCAGGACAATTCTGAGGAACTTGGGACAAAGAATACTATCCACCTCCAGAGAAAGAGTTGTTGGAGTAGGAATGCAGATGAAAGCACACATTTTTCACTTGTTTATTTGGATATATGTTTTGGGGTTTTGGTCTCATAAGATTATTCACATATAAAAATGAACAATGTGGAAATATGGTTTACATGATAATACATGTATAACCCAGATTGAATTGTTTGCCATATCTGGGAGAGATGAGAAAAGAAGGGAGGGGGACAATTTGGATCATATAACTTTCAAAAACTTATGTGGAAATTTATTAACATTTAATTAGTAAAAAATAATAATACAATGAAATAATCATTTTGGAGGGAAAGGGGCACTAGCCTCCCTGAGGAATAAACTGGATAAGGTTGGATATACAACAGGCCAAAGTGCCTATGCTGATCGGTGTGACTAAGTTAGTCAGTAGTCCTCATACTTCTATCCTGAACAAAATAAAACTCAGTCTTTAAAAAAGTTATTTTCAATAAAAACAAGGAAGGTTATCAAGCAGAAACTACATGACTATATCAAATTTGTTATAATAGGGTTTCTTTTTTATTTGACTTCCCGAGATTCTGTGAATTGGATTAGGGCAAAAGAAAGAAAGACAAAAGAGGGGTGTGTAGGCAAATAATGTCTAACATGTGATACAAGACAATGGCTGCAACTTTTCCCAAACCTCTGGCCAAGCAGATAGAAGAAAAAGAAATCAAACCAGCTATTGACTGGAGAGTAGAAAATGTGCTCTCCCTCTAATTACCTTTTTTTTTTTTTTTAAACCCTTGTACTTCGGTATATTGTCTCATAGGTAGAAGATTGGTAAGGATGGGCAATGGGGATCTAGTGACTTGCCCAGGGTCACACAGCTGGGAAGTGGCTGAGGCCGGGTTTGAACCTAGGACCTCCTGTCTCCAGGCCTGACTCTCACTCCACTGAGCTACCCAGCTGCCCCCTAATTACCTTTTATTTAAATAGACATGTCATCTCCCTTATTTGAAAATGAGCTCCTTGAGAGCAAGGGTTATATTTTTGCCTTCCTTCACCTCCCCAATGATAAGCATAGTGCCCAGCACATAGAAAACACTTAATAAATGCTTTTTAAGTAACTGGTGGATTTTAAGAGAGAACTTCAATTCGAAACCCAGCTTTGCCATTTAATATCTATATGACCTTAGGAACATCAAATAGCCTCAGTGTACTCTCTTTACACTTCCTTTATATGTAAAATAAGGACGTTTGGTTAGATGACCTCTAAGGTCTTCTCTAGCACTAAATCTATGAGCCTGAAAATAGATGAGCTCAATCCATGGCTTCATTCCTACATGTCAAAAATCATGACCAAAGCTAGGTAGCATTTTGCAATTCAGATAAGTTTCTTCAATTGCTTAATATTTGGAAAGTTTCATGAAAATAATGCATTCTTTTTTCTCCAAAGTAAACAGACCAATATATGAGCAGCATTTTGGAAACAGAGAGGAGAAGAAACAAGGCAAACCAGAGTGAGTTCTGGAATTGGCTGCCTTTGAAGTAGGAAGACCTAGGATTAAAGCTTGGTTTTCTTTGTTAGATAATACAAGAATGACCGTGGATAAATCATTTTAGATTCTCTTTCTTCATTTGTAAAGTGACAAGGTTAGAGTTAATGACCTTTAAAGTAGCCCTTAAAACTAACTTCTAGCCACGTGTGGTGGCACATGCTCTGAGTGGCCACGGCTGGTAGATTTCTTGAGTTCGGAAGCTCTAAAGTGCAATGGGTATCTATACTGTCACCAAAATGGTGAGCCCATGGAAGTAGAGAGCCACCAGGAGAGATAAATCAGTTAAGACTGGAAATGATTAGGTCAAAGTAGATCAGTAATAGAATGGGACCTAAGAGTGGCCATGTTCTAGTCAGACTGAAATAAGGAATCTTACCCCCCTGCCCCCTACACACACAAAAAAACTAATATCTATGGTGAGGGCGAGAATTGGAAAAAAAAATTGAAAAACTGAGTTACTACAATAGTTACCTAATTGAAGTAGCGGTTAGTAGAGGCAGGTTGAGTATCACATTTTATAGTATAAATTTGAGATCCATGTTACCTTTCTAGTTCACTATACATTCAGAAATATTGAAAACCAAAACTCTATTTTCCTATAAAGCAACATACATTTCCTTTGACTCCACCTGTTTGTTTTTACCCATAAGGAAAAAATTCAAATCAATTTTAAGCATGTAAGAATTTTATCTTAGGGTCTTTAAAAAAGAAGAAAGCAAAGGCAGAATTGCTTCCCAGGCAAGGTTTAATCCCAGATATATCTACCCAACAAGATTTTGAGTTAGATTTATGTGCTGAGAAATCAAGTAATCATTGATGTCTCGTGTGACTATCTCCAAAGCTTGGATATAGCTGGATCCTATCAAATGAAGGAGAAGAAACAGATGTCTTCTGGGAACTAGAAAAAAGAAGACAAGAGGACAGCTCCAGAAGAAATTATGTGAGATGCAGATGTGCTTGATTTCACTATGTTGATTTCCCTTTGAAAGTAAATCTAGAGAATGCATTTCACTCTAACTTCTTCAGATCACTTGGCCATTAAGTTTCACATGAATTCTCTCATGGATCTAGGAAAGAATGGACACTCCTTAAATGTAGTTAAGAAATACAGCTAGAATAAAGTCAATGGAATTATCTTTAAATGGTACTCCAATATGGACAGTGATTCACATCAAATTCTTATGTCTGTCCTGACCACGAATTAATGGAATTATAGAGTTTTTTCTTAATCCTGTATTAAGCAATACTGAAGTTTCCAATATGTCAATCCATAAGCACCCTGATTTGAGCAATTATGAGGTGGATGGAGTACTATCGTTAGAGTCACAATGTGGCCTCAGACTCTTACTAGCTACATGAACCTGGGTAAATCACTTAACGCTATTTGCCTCAGTTTCCTTATCTGTCAAATGAGCTGGAGGAGAAAATGGCAAACCACTGTGGTATCTTTGCCAAAAAAACTTCAAATTGGGTCATAAAGTCAGACACAACTAATTAACAACAACATCAAAATTGAGTGGGCAAGTAAGTGGTTCAATAGATTGAGAGCCTGGAGGAAGTCCTGGGTTCAAATTTGACCATTGGATACTTCCCAGAGGTCCTGGGTTCAAATTTGACCTCAGATACTTCCCAACTGTGTGACTCTGGGCAAGTCACTTAACCCCCATTGCCTAGTCCCTATCATTCTCCTGCCTTGGAACCAATACATAGCATGGATTCTAAGAGGGAAGGAAAAAGTTTTTTTTAATTATATATAGATTGCATTTGTTGAGTTATAATTTTTGAAGACCACTATACATAAGTACATACTTATTGAACATACATCCAGTTCAATTAACTGCAGAAGCTCCCTATTATCAAAGATCAAATTTATAATTCTATGGTTTTTAAAGTCCTTCATAACTTGCCCTTTCCTTTCATTCCTCTGTTCCTACTCATTTTCAGCTTCTTTTTATATGTTGTTTCTCCCATTAGAAAATAAACTCCTTGAGGTCAGAGGCTGTCTTTTTCTAATGTTTGTATTCCCAGCACTTAGCATAGTGACTTAAACAGAATAAATACTGAATAAATAAGTACTGACAGACTATGACTCTGACCTACAATTCTGGTCTCCTTACACCTTATGCCCCTATAATACTGTTCAGAGATCCAGTAACAAGGTTTCCTTGTTATTCCTTGAAGTTGGTACTCCATTTCCAGACTCGGTGCTCATCAACTCTATCTCTTCTCTCCTTTGGAATCCTCAGAACCTTAGCTGGCACTACCTGGCACATAATAAGTAGAAAATCAATGTTTTTTGATAACATAATTTGTTCAGCCATTTGACGAATGGTAGACATCCCCTTAGTCTCCAGTTCTTTACTACAACTAGAAGTACATCTATGAATATATGCACATATATGTATATATATGTAAAATGTAAAGTTTATTTCCTTTCTTTTAACTTTGTCTTTTTCCTTTTTAAAAATGTTGGCCAATATGATGAATGTGAAGTAGAAACTCAGAATTCTTTGAACTTGCATTTCCTTTATTATTAATAATTTTCATGAAGTTTTTGCTATTTTTCTTTTATTCTCTTGACAGCTTCCTATATGTGTTTATCTTTTGACCATTTATCTATTGAGGAATTTACTTTTGCTCCCATATATTTGGATCAATTCCCTAGGTTTTTTTGGATATCAGACGCATATAAAAGAAACTCACTGAAAACATTTTCCCAGTCACCTTTCTCTTCTAAATTTAACCATATTGATCTTGTTTTAACAGAAGGTTTTCCATTTTATGTAAACAATGTTGCATACTTTATTTCATATGATTCCCTGGTTCCTTGGTCAAGTTCACTTTTCCTATGTGTGTCGTAAAAAGAATCTCCTTACTATCTTTAATTTATATATGATTTGACCTTTCGTATCTAGGATATATAGCTATTTGGAATTTATTGCCATAGTGTGACATGGTGTTGTAAGCCTAATTTCTGACAGACTGCTTTTCAGCTTTCCCAATAGCTTGTGTTGAATGGTGAGTCTTTCCCCCAAAAAAGACAAGGTCTTTGGGTCTGTTGAATATTCTTCCTCTATATTCATCATTTTACTTTTGAACATTCTTTTAAAATATTTAATTCTTAATTTTAAAAATACCATAAAAGAATATTTCTATAATCAAAGCAGAACAGGAAGCGAGAGTTTCATTTGAAATCACAAATCTCTATGATATACATCTTGCTTTTTAAAACTATATAATAAAAATAATTTTAAGACTACATAAGGAAAGTAGCTTCTCAACATGTTACTTTCAGGGTTGTCTTATTCATCTGTGTTTCCTTCTGAATTTCCTTCTGTTCTCTTTACTTAAGCATACTTCAATAATCTCTTCTTTTTTCCTTCCCTTTTTTTGAGAGGTAATATTATCATTAATTCCCTCTTCCCATTCATTATCCCCACCCAAGGAATGAAAAACACAACCCTTTAAGGGAAAATAAACATAGCCAAGCAAAGCAAATCTACGTATTTGCCATGTCCAAAAATGCATGGCTCATCCTGCACATTGACTCTCTCACTTTTCTGTCAGAAAGACATGGTAGCATGCTTTATCATCAATCCTTTGAAATCATAGTGAATCATTGTCATGATCACTATTCTTTAGTCTTTTAAAATTATTTTGTCGTTGTTGCCATATAAAGTGTTCTACTAATTCTTCCCTCTTCAGTCTGCATCAGTTCATATTAATCTTACCAAGTTTCTATGAAACTATATTTTTCATTATTTTTATAGCACAATAAATTCTATCATATTTGTATTCAGATTCTTTGATACTATAAGAAGAAGGGATAGAAACATTTTTGGACATATGTGCATTTTTCCTCTTTTTTATCTCTTTGGAGTATAGGATCAATAGTTATATTACTACATAAAGAGTATGGGTGGTTTACAAACTGTGGGGACATAGTTCTAAGTTGCTTTTCAAAAATGGCCAGAACCATTTTCAACTCCACCAATAGTACATGACAATTTCTGACTCCCTACACCACCTGCAACAATTGTTTTTGTTTGTTTGTTTGTTTGTTTCTGGTCATCTTTACCAATCTGATAGGTTCAAGGGAGAAGCTTGAGTTATTTAAATTTGCATTCTTCTACTAATGGTTTGGGAATATTTTTATATGACTGTTGATATCGTGTCTTTCTTCCTTTGCAAAATGCCTGTTTATATCATTTGATCATTCCTCTATTGGGAAACGATGAACAGCTCTGTTATTGGTAGAGATCAATTACCCAGTTTTTTATGTCTGAATGTAGGGTAGAAGTGGTGAGAGCTTGAGAGTGACCTTCTGGATTCCAGATTCAAAAGAGAAGACACATGGTTCTAGATTCTTTTCAGGTCACTGAAGGGAGAAAGACTCTGGGAAGAAGCCAAAATGATTCAGGTGCTCCATATATCAACTTCCCAGAGCACCCAGCATATTGTAGAATTATACCTTGATTTATAACATCTTCCCAGAGTATTTTTTTCTCTCTTCAGAGACCTATAGGAAATTTAGAGCCACATTTTCCCATCTAAGAGTTGTAGTCATAGCACTGAGTAATCAATCTTTACCAATGAAGAGAGTCTTATACAAATAGTCTTTGTGTCTGGTTACATTTTTAATAGGTTTTTCACACAGAGAGATGAAATCTGTCTCTATAACTTCTTTTTAAAATTACCAGTTCTAGGGGGCAGCTGGGTAGCTCAGTGGAGTGAGAGTCAGGCCTAGAGACAGGAGGTCCTAGGTTCAAACCTGGCCTCAGCCAGTTCCCAGCTGTGTGACCCTGGGCAAGTCACTTGACCCCCATTGCCCACCCTTACCAATCTTCCACCTATGAGACAATACACCGAAGTACAAGGGTTTAAAAAAATAATAATAAAAATTAAAATTAAAAAATAAAATTACCAGTTCTCCACTTTAATGATAATAATAAGTTTAAACTCTTCCTTACCGACAGCTTTTCACATATTTGAAGATAGCTTTTGTGTTCCTCCCCCTATAAAAATCTTTCTTTTCTATGAACTAAAAACTCTCAGTTCTTTTAATTAATGCTTTAGTGACATGATCTCCAATCCCCTGACCATCCTAGTTGCTTTCTTCTGGATGCAATATTTGAGGTAGCCATAGATAGGGTATCTATTATTCTCTCTTAACAAAGCCCAAGATAACATTTTTAATTTTTGATAATCGTATCATATTGTTTCCTTTATGGAGCTTATAGCACAATGGAAATTTCCAAGATCTTACAGAAAAGACCACGTAGATATCCTACCATACTTACCTTACCCTATACTTCTGAAATTGAAATTTTGACCGTAAGGTTAGTACTTTGGGGCAGCTAAATGGTACAGTGGCTGGAGTGCTGGACCTGCACTCAGGAAGACCAGAGACCAAACTGGTTTCAGATACTTACTAGCTATGTGACCCTAGGCAAGTCACTTAACCTTGTTAGCCTCAGTTTCTTCATTGGTATAATGAGTTAGAAGTGAAACAACAAATTACTCCAGTATCTTTAACAACAAAAAAACCTAAATGGGAACACAAAGATTCAGACAAGATTAAAAGAACTGAAAAATAAAAACAAAATATCAATTTCATATTATTAAATTTAGCCCATTTTTTCCAGGTTACTGAGAAATTTATAGATTCTGTTTCAACAAATTTTAGGTATTCTTCCCTCCTTTATGTCATCTAGAGAATTTAAAAGCATAGTTTCATTGGTTTTAACTAAGATATTAATAAAAATGGTAAACAGCAAAAATATAAAACACAATCCTTAGAACACTCAGATAGGGACTTCCCTCCATGTTTGCACAGACCTATTAATGATGATTCTTTAGGTGAAGATTTTCATCAACTTTTGAATCCAAACGCCTCTACTCCACACCTCTACATCTTATCCTTTAGAGTATCATGATAGAATCTGGGAAATGATTTTTATCAAATTTAAAACTACTATACAGTTATCTACAGGGGCAATTGTCCTGATTTATGAGTCTAGGTACTGCATCAAAAAAAGGAAATCATGTAAATCTAGCATCACTTGGTCTTGATGAAGACACTGCAGTTTTTAATTATCAGTTTCCTTTTTTTAGTTTTTACTATTTCTATCATCTATTATAATATGGTCTTTAATTTTGTTAGGAATCAAGGTTCACACTCATTGGCTTATAATTTTTGATCTCCACCCTCTTACATCGATTTAAAAAAAAATAGAGGAATAGTGGGCTTCTCTAACCTTCTACCACCATCTTTCTTGTTTTCCAGGTCTTTCAAAGTTTACCAATCTTATCCCCTAACTATCTCAATTCTTTTAGGTATACAATTATTGAGATTAGGCATTTGAACTCACTAAGGAGATCTAGGTTTCCATCTTCTAAATTATCTTCAATTTAAATCTCCTGTAACTATTTTTGTTCTCTCAGTACAAAAATCTTCATTTCACCCATCTGAGTGGTGGTCTTTGCCATTCTTTGATCTGTCCTTTTTCTGTCAATATAAAATTTAAAGTGTTTTGTTGTTATTGTTGTCCTTATCAATCATAGCTAGCCTCTCAGTGGCAGAGTTTTTGACATTCTTCAAACAATAGAAATCATTTATTAAGTGCCAACTGTTGTGAGGAAGATTATTTAGTATTAGTTACTTATAGTTATATGGACCTAGCAGGAACGGCTGGAGGATTCTTTAGGATTCTTAATCTTCCTCACAACACTACTATGTGTCAGGTAATGTACTAAGGATGAGGAATTTTTAAAAAGAGACAAAAGACATCCCTGCCTTTAAGAAGTTTACAATATAAATTGGGAAGACAACCTACAAACAAATATATACAAATCATGAGATATACAGGATAAATGGAAAATAATTAACAGAGAGAAGGCACTGGAATTAAGAGAGGTTGGGAAAGGTGGAATTTGAATGAGGATTCTTCTTATAGGACTATGCTACTTACTAGCTGTATGACCCTTAGCAAGTCACTTAACACTTATTTGCCTCAGTTTCCTCAAGTGTAAAATGGAGATTATAACAGTACCTACTTCAAAGAGACATTGTAAGGATAAAATGAAATATTTTTAAAAAGGGCTTAGTAAAATCGCTGCCACATAGTTGGATTATATAAATTATATAAATGCTAATTTCTTTCCTCTCTACTTTGCTATATTCATCCTTAATTACCTGTCTTTGCTTCTATTGCCATACATATGTAAATGAGGCATTCATTTTTCATTCAACCATAATAAGGTGTGAAGACTTTTTTCAATGAATTTGAGAGAATTATATGGTCATGGCCACTGGATGAATGAGATGTAAATCCAAAAATTATCAATAAAAAATGAAATTTTATAAATAAAATCTTAATGGATAATGTGTTCCCTATTAAGTCTCAAAGATCTTTTTGGGCAGCTTCCCTAATATTTCTGCTAAAATTGGCTTTCCCTACAAATTATTAGGCTATTGAATTTTGCGTATCCTTTTCTTGAACCTTCTGAAATATGTTTTTACAAAATCTAGTGTACCCATCAGTGTTTATACAATTCTCTTCTCCTTTATCACATTACAAATTTTAGTCCAAAATCCCATGCCATTTTCTTTAATAAGTATAAAGTAAAATTTGTCTCCCTGCATCACTTTAGTTTATCCTTCTTTATTATTGCTGAATCTTTAAACAAAATATTGTCTTCCACCAATTACTAGATCTTTCCTGCTATGTTGATTCCAATTTTCTGTTACTCTATTTTTTTCAGATTTGGCAAATCTCTTTGGAGAGTTTTCCTCTTTCCCTTCCCTCTTCAGTGTAAAGCTCTTTTGATTAAATTCATAAGCCTCCTGGCAAATATGCTTTTCCTGGCCCTTACTAGGTGAACTCCATCCCCAGTCATGATCCAGAAATACAAATCCTGTTCTCAGACACCATTTTGTTTGACAGCTGTTGACTTCTCAAATAAACATTTTTCATCTGATCCCTAATCTTCAACAAATAGCAGTAATGAATATACCTGGGCCTCTAAGATCTTCCGTCTTTTGCCTAATATTTCCTTGTCCTTATCTTTCTCAATGATTTTTAGGTTTTTCTAGAGATATAACCAGGAATGAGTAAAATGTAGGCTCATTGACATGAGGAACTATGTTATTAAATTTTTGCCTACAAGAGTATCTTGGACATACTAGACATTTAATAATTTATTAGTCTATTAGATTGAAGTGTATTGAGAATTCTTGGGAGATTGTTGATTATGGCCTGGGTATAAATGCTGGAAAGATATCAAACCTCTCTATTGCTTGTCTGATAAATAGACACCTCAGTCTTCAGACTGGAGTTACCAACCATAATTACTCATTTCTTCTTTCTTCATTAGTGGCATTGGGAATTCATATCATCATCACTGGGAGGAAAAAAGTTCCTCCCTCTTGTGTTACTCCAGCTCCCAATCTATAGACAAAATGTTGTAGCTACTTTCTCCAAAGGTTCAGTCATTCTACTTCTTCTCATCCTTCTCCATATCATACTGCACCCTCTCAATTACTAAAATAGACTGGGTAACAACCCAGTTGCTGTTCTTCCCTTCTTCCTCCTCCTCTTCCTCCTCTTCCCCTTTCTTCCTACTATTGTAGCAGGTCATCTCTTTACCATTTATGTTCACCTCAGTGAAAGCATAGCCCCGGGGAGCTCCTAAGCAAGGCTTCATATACTTAGGTCTACCTTTGCTAATGACAGGAAGTCACAGTCTGTTCAGCAGCATGTACTTGACATTTGAAACTTTTCTGCCACATCCTAAAGGAAGGAGGACAGAAAAGAAACCAAAGTACAAACAGAAATTATTATCTAATTAGACCTACCTACCTTATATCCCCCTGATCCTGCTCTCCAGATAACTTCTCTATTCGTCTGGTAACTCAGCTCTACAAAAACTGCCTGCTAAATGGTGCAGATTTGTAGTCAGGCAGACCCTTAGTTCAAATCCTGCCTCAGACACTTACTAGCTGTGTGATACTAGGCAAGACACTTAACTACTTTTACCTCAGTTGCCTCATCTGTCAGATGAGCAAATGCCAAAAGAAGAAGGAAATGATGAGTCACTCCAGTATCTTTGCCAAGAAAATGGCAAATGGGGTCATGAAGAGTCAGACATAGATGAAATGACTGAACAAAACAACAAATATAGCACCTGAGGTTTGGGAAATGATCTAAAAATAAACTTTCAGGAAAAATCATTATGATACAATAGGAAAAAAATGCTGATTTTGGAGTTATAAGACCAAGATTTGACTTCTGACTACCATTTTAAAGAAGGAGGTGGGGCAGCTGGGTAGCTGAGAGCCAGGCCTAGAAATGGGAGGTCCTAGGTTCAAATCTAGCCTTAAAGACTTCTTGGATATGTAACCCTGGTCAAGTCATTTATCCCCCATTGTCTAGCCTTGGAACCAAGTGTTGATTCTAAGGCAGAAGGGAAGGGAGGGAAGGAAGG
>NC_058135.1:61765116-61774466 GCF_016433145.1 Gracilinanus agilis
AGGAAGGAAGGAAGGAAGGAAGGAAGGAAGGAAAGAAGGAAAGAAGGAAAGAAGGAAGGAAGGTGCTTACCATTTTCAAAACACTGAGTCACTTACTGGGGTTACAAATAGATAAGCAGGAACATTTCCTGCCTTCAAAGAGCTCATCTTCTAAGGAGGAGACAACATATAGGAGAGGTTTAATCTGCAAAAACAAAAACAAAAACATTGAAAATTCATTTAATACACTTCATATCTATAGGCTTTGATCATTTTATCTAAACTCCACAGGTCTCAGTTTCCTGATTTAAAAAAAAAAGGTGAAGCAATCAAATCAGATGACCTTTAAATTCCTTCTGGCTTTGGATTTAAGATCCTATGATCCTCTGTAAGGATGATTTTTTTCTTTAACAAAAGACTTGATTTATTTACTACAATGTACTCCCCACCACCACCACCCAATAGTTAAATATTGTACAAAAGTAGAAAACTCCCATCATTCATATCATTTGCCCCCTGTCAGAAAGTATAGGCTACTTGCTACAGGCAGTGCCTCTCCCCCTAACCCTCCTCCCCAGTTAGTTGTATAAAAGGAGCCAGTTTCATCTTCAGCTGGACCTCCAAACCCAGCACAAGTGATGTCAAAACTTCCTTGAAGTGCCAAGTATGAATCCCATCCTCACTGCCTATCTTTCCATGTTCTGGAGTTCATTTCTCTATTATAAAGAATCTTGGAGTCAGAATATCTAGTTTTAAGTTCCATCTCAATCTCTTGCTGTGAAAACCTGAGAAAGTTGCTACAACCCTCTGAATTTCAGTTTTCAAATCTATAAAATGGGGCTAATAATACATATACTCTTTACCTCTTGGAGCGGCTATAAAGTTATCTCCATATAACTTATGAGCTGTTATTATTCCCTGCCATAACTCACAGATTTACAAGGGAGCATTTATTCTCTAAGCAATCTCTCAGAATCAAAATCTCTTCCTGCTAATGCTGCTATAATGCTCTTTGAGAAAACCTTCCCCACCTCCGTTGAGATTCCAGAGTTTTTAACTACATCATTAAAACCATCATAATGAACAAGATTTTCACCTTCTATACAGATAGGTGTATTGTAGCTCATTCCATTTTAAGCTCCTCAAGGGGACAGACTGTTTTTTGCCTTTCTTTCTATCCATATCATCTAGCTCAGCACCTGGCACATAGTAGGCACTTAATAAATATTGGTGGATTAATTGATTGTGGCCAGAAAGATTGAATATGGGTAGTATGCTCAGGCACCTCTGGAAATCTGGAAGATCTTGGCATGGGGCAATATGTCTAGACCAGTGATGGGCAAAGTTTTTAAAGAGGGGGCCAAAGGAAAGGAAATGCTCATCTGTCCGTCTGTTTCTAAGGCAACTCTTTCGAAGTTTCATTGTATCATATTCTACTCATTGCGTTCATCAGATCAGGAATAATGTTGCAAGGCCAGATAGAACATTTCAGGGGTCTGCATCTGGCCCACAGGCTGTAGTTTGCCCATCACTGCTCTAGAAGAATGCATCATTGGCAACTTCTCTAGTTCAAAGGCGAGGACTGGGCTAATTATTTCTGTCTTCACCAATTCCAAATTCAGGAAAGCTGATCTCAAACTGGATTTCGTGGAAATACCCCAAAGCATTAACTTTAAGTTAGCAAACAAAGCATCATCCTTTCGCTTCCCACCATAGTTTTCAAATGCATTAGAACAACTATTTGGTACAGGCTCTAATATGTCAGTACATGTTCTGCCTTATATTTTTTTACCATCTCAAGAGGTAGTGGAGTTCATTTTTCTTTTCCCCTCTCCCAGACTAGCTATAAATTAAAACTCTTTTCCTTAAGAGTTTCAAGAGATGAAATGCCAACTTTCTGATTGCTATCTTTTTGAAAGCAGTTGAAAGCTGCTCTTAAAAATAATTTAATAATTCATGCCACTTTTTTTTCCTATTGTCTATTTTTTTCAGCAGCCTAAATCGCCTTGTTTTCTGCCACCACAGGGTACAAAGGAAGGATATTTTCAGATAACTCTTTTCCCTTCTGCTTGTATGTGAGTTGTTGATTTCTGGATTCCAGCTGGAACCAGAAACAGCTGTGCCGAAATGTCCCCAGAAAGACGTCTCAGCATCCTTGCATTATTTTCCTAGTGACTTTAAGTCTCAAAAAATGCTAAAAAATTTGCCAAATTATGATTACTATCACTAAAGTCTTTTCTTTCCCTTCTGAATCCAAGGTTTTTCATGAGCTTTTCCAAGAATTTTTCAAGCCCTTATATATGATCATTTTGTGCTTTCATCAACAAATGGAAGAAATTAATAGCCCTGCTTTAGGAACAGAGAAAAATCCAGTTTGAATAGTTTGCCTTCTTGGGGTGGTATAACTCTGCTCTTTCCAAGTTCTCTCTTGGATAATCCCATTTCCGACCACTGAACTGCATTCACTAGAGATGCACAAACCTCAAAAGGTTGGGAGCTTTGCTTCTATTTTGGCAGTGGCTAGATGTTGCCCCAGATTACTTTGACCATGGGGTTCTGGGGGTTGGGAAAGAGAGTAGAATCGCTAGCATTTCACTTTCTAGTTATACTGAGGTTGGAAAAAATCAAAAGAGTCATCTCCTGGTACTAAACAATTCCAGGACCTTGGGTTCTTACTGAAACCAAATACTTTTGTTTTCTGAGGTTTGGCATTCACTCAAAGAAATGGGAAGGAAGTGTTTTGTAGCAGGAAAAGCATTGGATTTGAGTGAAAAGACCTGGGTGCAAGATTCTGTTCCACCACTTGCTTTGAACAAATTAGTTTTTCTCTAAAAGATTGTTCCTCATTCGTAAAATGGAGATACCATCAGCATTGCAGAGCCTTTAGCCTCTTATTAGCATGCCCAATCCAATAAATATATATTAAGTACTTTCTGCTAGACACTATGTTAATTAATAAAAATCATCATCATCATGAATAGTCAGAATATCTAGGTGGCATAATGGGTCAAACACTAACCCTGGAATAAAGAAGACCGGAGTTCAAATGTAGTCTCATATACTGACTAGCTGTGTAACCCTGGGTGAGTCACTTAAACCTGTCTGCCTCAATTTCCACATCTGTAAAATGATTTGGAGAAGGAAAGAGAAAACTATCCCAGGATATCTGCCAAAAAACTCATCGTGGACAAATGGGATCACAAAGAATCATATACTTTGAAAAATGCCTGAAAAAAATAATAACAGCATTTATATAGGCCTTAAAGTTTGAAAATCACTTTCTATATGTAAATATGTCTCTTTTGACCCCCCACAACAATCCTGAGTGGCTGAGGTGGGTGCTATTATTATGCCTCTTTTACAAGGAAGAAACTAAGTTTGAATGAGGTTAAATCACTTGTCCTGGGTTGCATGACTAAAGAGTTTGAGACAGGATTCAAACTCAGGTCTTACCAACACAAAGTCCAGAATTCCATTTACTATAGCATCTCGGGAATACAAAGACAATATTTTTAATGGTCTCTGACATTAGGAAGTTTATATTCTACTGGAACAATAGGGCATGTATACAGATGAATTTTAAATAAGATAATTCGAAGAAGAGAGTCAAGAATGTTCAGATAAATGTTTAATAATCAGCTGGCTCTCTAGAACACAGGACTTAACTATTTTTCGGTTTATTATACATCTTTAACATTTTCTCTATTACTTCTTCAATCTAGATAATCGACAAAATCAGTCAAGCCCTGCTTCATCACATTTGTCAATTTCCTGTGTGAAAATGTCCACAGTGAAAACTGAATGATTGGCTCTCTTGAGCAAGTCCCATAACTTTTCACTGAACCAGGGAAGTCTTTAAGAGCATTGAATTGTGGAGTAGATACTAACCTGCATTGACAGGGAGTTTCCTCCTCAGGAATTGCTTCTGACAATAGCATCTAAACACCCACCAATGTATATAACATGAACTGTTGTATCCATCTCAAACAACAGAATTCATGTTGCTAGGAGTTTTGCTGTGAAGGGGACAAAAAATAATCTATGCTTAAAAAATGAACCTTGACATTCAATGCTAACAATTCTATTCACTCATTTATTAATTCCACAGATTTTATGGCCATGGGAAAAGCTTTCATGTGGAACATGGTCTTTAAGGCAAATGCTGCCATCTAGAGAGAAACAGATGGTGGAGAGCTCACCAAGTGAGGTCATTTCACAAAACTACCCAAAGAAGATGGGTTCTGGGTCCCATCACAGAGTCAGTGTTTCAGTGACAAGCCTTCAAAGCTCTCCATATCTTAAATGTACTTGAATGGACAGTTCATTTGAGCAATGACTGAGCAGAACTGAGCTTACTCCCTTGAGAAGAATATTTTTCAAGTGACTTTTATAGAGATACCTCATATTATGCAGTCTAACTATTGACTTTTATTTGTGTAAAGGGTCACTGAGAACAAAGTTGTTTTGTTAATTATTATTATTATTTAATCTAATCTATCTATTTAAAGAGAAAGAAGTATATCACAAGGAATCTGGGCTTAATTTCTGCCTATTGTTCATTTGGCTCTCTTTCCTGGTACAGTACAAAAGAATGTGTACTTCTTAAGTGATTTTGGAAAGACAAGGATTGCAAAAGTCAATCCGAGGGATAAACACAAAGGTATCACTGAAAATGCCTGATATTTAGACCAGATTTTTAAAGCTTACACTATGGAAAAAAAGAGAAAGAATACCTAAATGAATTCAGGTCTCAAAGCTGCAAACTTTTCTCAAGTGACCCTTCTTTAAGCAGACAATTGCTCAAGTTATTAGAAAAGAATGTCAGGAGATGCTTAAATCATTTTAAGAAATGCCCTATACCCATGTTAGTGAACCTATGGCATGTATGCTGGAGGGGGCTGCTCCCCTCCCTCTCTCCACATGCACCTGAGGACATTTCTCCCATCACTTGCCCCCTCTGCCCAGCAGCCCAATGGGAGTGCTTCCTCCCTCCCCTGTCTGGGGTAAGGCTAGGGGCGCACATGCAGCCTGAGGATGCAGTTTGGGCACTTGGTCTCTAAAAGGTTCACCATCACTGCCCTATACCATCCTGAAAGTCAAACAGTACCAAGTAAGGTCGTAGCTAGAGTTTGCCAGATTTACTTCTTGGTATTTTGCCCCCCGTTAGAAAACTGTCAAGTCTAATATTGTATTTTGTACTTCAAATTCCTCTAAGTTATATGGTTTGTATATCTATATCATATGTCATATATCTATACAATTAGAAACATTTGAAATAATAAAATGACTTCGAAATTGAAGTCAGCCATTTAAATGTGCTATAAATGGGGGCTCCCTGCTGCTGCCAAGGGAGATTTGAAAAAAAAAATTCTAATTCCCTACCACGCCATCCATCCCCAGCTCTCTTTGCTAGCCTAGATCTACCCACCCTTTAAAGTCTTACTCAAATATCATCTCAGAGATTCATTGAATTTTATATTTAGGTACAATTTTCTAGGAAGCTTCTCCTTTCACTCTCTTCTCCCTCATCTACAAGTAAGCACACAAACATAAACCCAAACACCCACCCCTACACATGAATCGCTTATGAGATCTTTTATACATTTATATTTTATTACTTGTATTCGAGTTATTGCATACATTTCTAATTTCCTCTTGTACAAAAAAGCTCCAGGAAGGGAGGAAGTGTCATGCTACATATAATTGTGTCCCCACTGCTAATACCAGGGAGGTGAAATTATTTAGCATAGTGGAATGAGCATGATATAGGCATCCTAAGACCTAGTTTCAGTTGTCCTATCACCTTCCAGCCAGGAGACCTTGGGAAAGTCACTTAATCTGTTTCCTTATCCATAAAATGAGGGTGTTTATAAAAATTCTTCCATTTGCCTATATTACTGTATTGTTATAAAAAAATTAAAAGGGGAGGCAGGTAGTGACTTAGTGGATTGAGAGCCAGATATAGAGATGGGAGGTCCCAGGTTCAAATCTAACCTCAGATACTTCTCAGCTGTGTGACCCTGAGCAAATCACTTAAGCCTTATTGCCTAGCCCTTATTGCTCTTTGGCCTTGGAAAAAAAAACACAGACAGAAGGTAAGGCTATTAAAAGAATAAACAAATGAGGTGATGTATACAGAAGCACTCCGAAACTGAAATAAAAATACACTCTATTGTTATTACAGTGGGAATTCAAATATACCTGAAAAGAAAGAAGATATTTAAATATTTAAGGAATTATGAAAAATTGACACTAAAAATCCAGTGCTGGCATTGAGATGATAGAAGGTTATCAACAGGAATGTTGAGTCCCCTTTGCATATTCCATGAAGGTTTTTTTTTTCAAGTTTCCAACAGGGTTTCATGAATCCCAACTAAGTTTCTGGCTTCAGACTTAATCCTGCTCAACTTTCTGAAATCCAAAAGCTTTTCTGCCTCATGACCTATGCTATGGAAAAGTCCACTCTGTCCAAGTATCCAATTGCTTGTCTACTTCTTTCTTATTCTAGAGGTTGAACATTGCAGGTTGTAGTAACAAAAAATTTCCTACAACTCAAGTTAGGAATAAGAGAACTAGATTAGATAAAGAAAAACTCCATCTCAAGTTCCACTCCTTAGACATGAAGTAATATTTTTTTTGAGGTTTTAAGAAATTATATGAAGGCTTTTTCCCCCTCCACACTTTGTCTTATGTTGTAATTTTTATTCCTCTCTACTTTTCTCAGTACTTGGATTCCTGAAAGTAGATTTGTAGGCACACTTGAAAGAAAGGCTTATGTTGTAGCATTTGAAGTCTGACCAGAAATAAGAAATGCAGGAAATCCCATGAGAGGGCTCAGTTTCATGAGATTTCAAGGTCAGTTTCTCATTTTTAAGAGGCTCCAGCAGTTTGAAAAGTACTTAGGTGAACCCCCTGAAATCATCTCCCTCAAAAGGAGAAAAAAAACAAACCGACTGTGCTTTCATTATGCACATTGCCCCATGATCCTCATGGAGAAATCTTTAAGATATTTCTCTGTAATTTTATTTATTTATAGACTATGGTGCATAGTGCATTTGCTAAATAATTGAAGTCAGTGGGGAATTATGATCATGCCACAGAAATAGTAATGTCTCTGTCCAGTGGTGGAGAGAGTAATGGATAATTAACATCCAATCCTGTGATTTCTTTGAGATAAAGAATTTTTGATGAGAAAATTCCCTCTACTACTATGACTAATAATGATGATGACAAGTAACATTTATGTAACACTATGTGCTAGGTACTCTGCTAAATTCCTGTTCAGTTGTTTTCAATTGTTTTCAACTTGGTGATTTCTTTGGGGGGTTTTCTTGGCAGAAATATTCGAGTTATTTGTCATTTCCTTCTCTTGCTTATTTGATAGATGAGATGAGAAAAATGAGGCAAATGTGGCTAACTGACTTACCCAGGGACACAAAGTAAGTATCTGCAACTAGATTTGAACTCAGATCTTCCTGACTCTAGACCTAGCACTCTAGCTGTGTCACCTAGCTGCCTTGTGCACAATACCTCACAATTATTGTCTCATTTAAACCTCACACGAAGCCTGAGAGGTAGATGTTATTATTAATCTCATTTTACCAAGGAAAGTGAAGCAAACAGAAGGGGAACTTAGGTAGTAAGTTTCTAAGTCTAGATTTGAACTCAGATTTTCCTGGGTTCTATCCACTGTACCATCAAGCTTCCCTAGGCACTTCTACACTTTCTCTACAACTCTTATCCTGAGGCAAAAATTGTAATTTTGGCTTTAGGGGGATGGGGAATCATGGACTCCTTTGGCAGTCTCTTCTCAGAATAACATTTTAAATGAATAAAATGGGTTTGTGCCACCTACCTCACAGACTTGTTGGGAAGTATAAATGAGATATACAAAATGTTGTATAAATGCAATCTGTTATCATTATTATGGCAGCTAGGTTGTCCAGGAGTTAGTGCTAGCCCTGGAGCCAAAAAAGTTTAATTTGACCTCAAACACTTTATAGCTGTATAATCCCAGGGAAGTCACTTAACTCTGTTTGCCTCAGTTTCCTCATTTGTAAAATTAGCTGGACAAGGAAATATCAAATTTCTCCAGTACCCTTGCTGAGAAAATCCCAAATGGGGTCACAGAGAGTTGCACATTACTGAAAAACAACCAAACAACAAAATCATTATTTTAGTTACCGTCTGCTTAACATTAATTAACATTAGTTAAGATCTGCTTGAGTTAAAACACTGATGCTCTTCTTTCAACACGAATGTCCCAGAGAAGAGAAATACATTAGTATGTTAAAGTCTTGTATAAAATTAATAACATTTGGAATGAATTACTTCATCAGAGATTGTCCAAAGTGACAGCTAGCCAGAAAAGGTCTTTTCAGATAAACAGAAGGTAGAAACATTTGGTAGGACAGTTAGGAATCAGAGGGGGAAACATCATTGATCCCAGGATTAAAGCCTGAGTCTCCTTGGACGAGTCACCTAACCTTGCTGAGCTACATTTTTCTCCTCTCTGTCATTAGTTGGTTAATTCACAAGTACTTCTTTGGGGGCATCAACAATGTGTCAGGAACCATTCTAGGTATAAGGAATACAAAGACCAAAATAAAGCATCCTCTACTTTTAAGAAGTTTCAAATACATCAGGAGGAATAGTATGGGCATATGGAAACATATAGAAAATAAAAGGGTTACTTTTTTTAAAATTTGATGGGCCCTAATGGGGGGGGGTATTAGAAAAGGCTTGATATAGAACATGATATTTAAGCTGCGCTTCCAAGGAATCTAAGAATTCTAAGAGGCAAACAAGAAGGAGGAAACCAAGGAAGGAAGGAAGGAAACCATTCTTCAAATGGGGGATAGACCATTCACAAGTACAGACACAGAAGATGAAATATCAGGTATAAAGAATAACAAGAAGTCCACTTTGGCTACATCTTACAAGAAAATAATAGTGTTTTGTTTTATCTAGGAGTAATAGACAACCACCAAAGTTTCTATAGAAGGAGAGTGATATGATCAATCTTGTCACTAACTAAAATCACTGCCTAAGATATTGTGAAAGGTACTGTGGATACAGAGAGAGACATGAAATGGAAAAAAAAAAGGCAAAATGAGAGTTGGTCCAATTGGGCTTCTAGATCTGTTCCAATTCTGTAATAATAATAATGATAATAGTATTAGTAGTTGTTGTGGTGGTGGTGGTGGTAGTCGTAGTGGTAGTGGTGGTAGTGGTGGTGGTGGTAGTGGTGGTGGTGGTAGTGGTGGTAGTAGTAGTAGTAGTGGTGGTGGTGGTAGTACTAGTGGTAGTAATGGTAGTGGTGGTGGTAATAGTGGTAGTAGTAGTAGTAGTAGTAGTAGTAGTAGTAGTAG
>NC_058135.1:61777465-61828253 GCF_016433145.1 Gracilinanus agilis
AGTAGTAGTAGTAGTAGTAGTAGTAGTAATGGTGGTAGTAATGGTAGTGGTAGTAGCAGTGGTAGTAGTGATGGTAGTGGTGGTGGTAATAGTGGTAGTAGTAGTAGTAGTAGTCGTAGTAGTGGTAGTAGTAGCAGTAGTAGTAGTAGTAGTAGTAGTAGTAGTAATGATGGTAGTAATGGTAGTGGTAGTAGCAGTGGTAGTAGTGATGGTAGTGGTGGTGGTGGTAGTAGTAGTAGAAGTAATAGTAGTAGTGGTAGTGGTGGTAATAGTGGTAGTAGTAGTAGTGGTAGTAGTAGAGGTGGTAGTAGTAGTCGTAGTAGTCGTAGTAGTAGTGGTAGTAGTAGTAATAGCTAACATTTATATAGATCTTACAATGTACCAAGCATTGTACTAAATTCATTCCAATTCTTATCTCATTTGATCTTCACAACAACTCTGGAAAGTAAATGCTATTATTATTATTATTCCCATCTTCCAGATGAGGAAACTGAGGCAAACATAGTTTATGTGACTTGCCCAGGGTCACATAGCTAGTATCTCTGGGATACATGAGCCCCTGTCCTAATCAGTCTAGAGTGGGAGAGTTTGCGCCTGGTTGGGTGGCCAGGGGAGCCCGGGGATGAGTGTCCTCCTCTATAAAATAGAGATAATGAAAGCACTTACCTTCCAAAGTAAGAGGATCCAATGAGATCGCATATGTGACGTGCTTTGTGAACCTAAAAGAGCTCTAGATGTTCTATTATTGTTGCTGCTATTCAATCTCCTTGTGATGAGCCCCAGGGGAGCCCAGGGAACCCCCAAGCTGTCCTTGGGAGCTAGACAGGGCAAGCGCAATGGTGAACAAAGGAAGATGAAGAGTGCCAAAGGAGAACTTGCCCCATTCCACAATTCTGCCTAAAGAACACCCTTCATATAGACCAGGTGCCCAAACAGAAATGTCCAATACTGCGCTGTAATCCATCATCTAGTGGTGTCAGCTAAGGTACACACAGCACAGAAGAGAAAATGAAGGCAAGATCGTACCTCCCACTTCTGGGCTAGCTGTTCAAATAAGAATGTTCTTTTCCTGGTCATTTATGAGAAGAACACAACACACCTCCATTAGTTAACAAGTGGGCAAAGGAGCATCTTAATTGGAGGAGTGAGGCATGACTGGATGACTAAAAAGTCAGTTTAGTTTTCTTTCTCAATGGCTTCATGCCTCCTTGAAAGCATGGCAATGATCCAGGACTCTCCAATGCGAGTAGCACGCATGCTCTGGCAAGTTCTACCCCTTGGGAACCCTTTGAATATGAGCCTACAACAGAAGATCCCTCTCGCTAGAGGTCCAGCCCACTTAAATGGAGGGAGCTCATCATGGGAGGGTTAGCCAACAACAATCAAGATGACAACAGCAGCAATCACAATCACATTATGTAGCCTTTTAATAGTGCCTCAACTTTTGAAAAGGGCTTTTATATATGATCTCACTTGAGCCTCACAATAATCCTATAAGGGAGGTGCTAAAACTGACTCGATTTTGTAGATGAAGAAACCGAGGCCAAAAGGGCAAATTACTTGCCCAGGAACACAGTAAAATTAAGAACCTGAGTCAGTATTTGAACTCAGGTCTTCCTGACTCGGAGTCCAACACTCTGTCCACCATGCCATGCTCTTGTGTCTTGGCTTCCTTTTAGGTCACTATTTTTTGGTGATTTCAGAAACTGGGGCATGCCACAGAATGTTTGTCCATTGAGTTGAGAAGGGCTCATCAAAAGGTTGAATAACAACACCATAATGGGATATCTCTCAAGCCCTTTTAGATTCACAAAGCACTTTACATACATATTCTCATTGGATCCTCAGATCCTGGGAGGTACCTGCTTTCATCATTCTCTAAATTCAAGGACTGTGAAGCTAAGAGAAGTTAGGTGATTTGTCCAGGGTCACACAGCTAGTAAATGTCTAAGACAAGATTAAAACTTGGGTCTTCCCAAGTCTAAATTCCTGGACTGCCTAGCTACAAACAACTTTTTATCACTTTTTCTCTCTCTTCCTCCTGTCTTCTCTTTTCTCTCTCACATCAGCATCATCACCAACTATGACCTGACTGCATTGTTTTCCACCCTTAGACCATGAGCCCCTGGAGAGCAAGGACTGTTTTTGGGTTTGTTTGTTTTTGTTTTTTGCCACTTTGGGTTTCCACAATGATTATTATCACAGTGCCTGATACATAGTAGGTACTCAATAAACGCTAATGAACTGACCATCCCTCTATCTGTATTTCTGCCTTTTTATCACAATGACAGGCACTTTTGCATCATGGATTGAGATCTCGAGTCAAGAAGATCAGGCTCTGAGTTCTATCTCTGAGAAAACATTGACTTTATGACCCTATAAAAGATTCTTAACTAAATCAAGAAAGTGCAGAGCAGTTGTTGATTTGCATTTGGAGAAGGGGTATGAATTCAGTGTTATGAGGAGGGAAATATTTTTCACCAATTAAAAAGAAATCTGATTGGATAGACAAAAACACAACAAAATGTCCAGGAATGTTCACTTTCACAAGCAGCATATGGTGGAGGCATGATTAGACAATAGATGACACCCAAAATATCATAATGATAAGAGTATTGTTAGATAATATTTCTCTAGTGCTTCGAGTTTAGCAAAATGATTTGTAAATTAAATTTCACTGAGATTACCAGAGGACTGAAAGGTCGAAAAAAGTCAAAGTCAACAGTATGACAGCTAAAAAGATTAATGCAACCTTAGGTTTCTTTAGGGGAGCTGCCCATGCCAATAAGAAAGCTGTGAGATTCCTTCTGTGGATTATCCTGATAAGACCACCTCTGAGGTCTTTTGTGCAAAGCTGATGCCATGGAATTTGACTTGATAAGCAATTTCATCCCTTCTTTGGGTAAAGGGACATCTCTTCACCTATACAAAGACCAGTTTGCAATTGTCTCTGTGCCTCTGCTGCCTGCCATTAGGTGAATAAAAAATAAATGAGAGCCAATATTCTGTCATCTTCAGAGTTGTATTATTGGCAAGATGCTAAGGTTTTTTAAGGTGATTTGCTAGTTTATATTAAGAATAAATTGGGGGCAGCTGGGTAGCTCAGTGGAGTGAGAGTCAGGCCTAGAGACAGGACGTCCTAGGTTCAAACCCGGCCTCAGCCACTTCCCAGCTGTGTGACCCTGGGCAAGTCACTTGACCCCCATTGCCCACCCTTACCAATCTTCCACCTATGAGACAATACACCGAAGTACAAGGGTTTAAAAAAAAAAAAGAATAAATTGACTCAGGGGTGGCTCTAAATGAAAGAAGGTATTAAATGAGTCTTTCCCAAACTAATTTCCTCACTTTTTTTTTTTTTTATTGAAGTCAACTTGTTAGGCGAGTGTGATTTTTTTTTTGTTTACAATTATTTTCTTTGGCTTTACTTTTCGGAGTTTTCCCCATTAAAATATTCATTTTAAATCTCCTTGTCCTTTGGAGGCTCAGGAACCCATAAAAATATGTCTTACTGAAATTAATGGTAATTATGTTGTAATTTAAGAGAATCGCCCAAAGGGAGGTTTTCAGAGGTATTAAATTAGGCTGATAAGGTAGAGGAAAACTATGAAAGTCTGTCTCATGAAAGAGGATTAGATATATTCTGTTTGGTCCCTGAGAATTGATGCAGGAGCAAAGAGGGTAAATGGCAAAGAGGTGGATATAGTCTTGATGTCAGTTAAAAACAAAACAACTTACTAACAATTAGATTTTCACCAAAATGGAATGGACTCTGTTAGGAGGTAATGGATTCTCCCTCATCAGAAGTCTTCAAGCAGATGCTGGATGAGCCCTTGTTTGGCATGGTGTAATGGGAACTCTTTTTTCAGATACAGGGAGGACCAGAGAGCTATTGAGTTTTACCTCTAAAATTCTCCGATTCTATAACAAACCAATAGGCCTTTTTAGCCTCAGTATCTCAGTTCATGAAGAACAGGAAAAGACTAGGTCTCTCTGGTATAGGTGCTTACTTTATTTCTAAAGCTTGCTGTATTTTTTGATACTAAGTGGACTTATTTTTATCCTATCTAGAAAGGAGAGGGAGCCATTTCTGAGGTTTTTGTATTTTCCCAATACCTATACACACAAAAAGAACGTATAAAGTAGATTTTGTCTAGGGCCGTTCTAAACTCTGGATCTCAGGATAATAGACGTAGAGCTGCAAAGCAGTATGGAGGTCATATAATCTAATATCTTCATTTTAAATATGGGAGGCTGTAATAATAATGATAAAAACAATAGAATCAACACATAGCGTTCACATAGTGCTTTAAGGTTATATTATATTTATGCCTTCATAGTGCCTTACCTATGCAAAGAACTGATAGAAATATATTTTTCAACTCTTTTGGGAAACGAAAGTTACTCATTACAATTAATTTTCTTTCAGGTATTTGGAATGGAAGTAAGTGTAGATTATCTTTCCAGTTCCATTTATACAGTTATTCCACATATTGTTTTCCTAATTCAGCTCATTTTACTTTTCACAGCAGTCTTTCCATGCATTTCATTAGTCATCATCTCTTTTGATGAAACAACATTTTATTACATTCTTGTACAATTTGCTTACTCCATCAGTAGGCATCCCCTTTGTTTCCATTCTTTGCTTTCACAAAGAACAGTGATAAATATTTCAAGAAAAAGAATATTTCCTTTATTCCTTGACCTCAAAAGATATGTGCCTCATATCAGGATGTCTAGATCAGTGGGCACTGAAATTTAACCACCTGCTTGGCATAATTTCGAATGTCTTTCTAAAACAATTGGGTACTGTGGATTTTAAAATTGATATGCAAAATATTAAATATTATGTTTATGAATATTTTATTAATAATAAACTAATAAACCAACAGACACCTAACTAAAAGGTTACTAACCAGCCTGCTCCCAGGAACAAAAGAGCAAGAGGGAGGAGTTACAGCCAAATATAAAACAATAACGTGACCACGCAAATGTGGAGACACAGAAGAAATTAAAGGGAATTTTGGGAAAGCTAAGGATTTATGGGGGATGAAGTTCAAGGTTAAAAATCTCCATTTGTTGAGATTATTACCACAGTATTACCATTATTACCACCAATAATATACAATGATCTTAATGACTTAATCATTATCAGAAATGTGAGGATATAAGGCAACTCCAAGGGATTCATGATGAAAAAGACTGTCCATTGAGAGAACTGACAGAATTTCAATGAAAATTAAAATTATTTCCCTCATAAAATGTTTTCATATATAAGTGATATGTGTCTTCTTTTACATGATGATCATGGAAATTTCTATTGCATCATAGGGCAGAAGAGAAGGAGAGAACACAGATCATCTAATGTTAGAAAACAGCTATTACAAATTGAATCTACATGCCATTTGGAAAAGTATAATAAAAAAGAATAAAAAGCAAAAGTAGTTGGACCAATTCACTTCTCTCTCCAGTGTATTAGCCATAGCCCATATTGTTGGTGATTTGGAAGGATTTTTCAAATAGTTATTTACAGTTTCTTATTCTTTTGAGAACTACTCATATGATTCGATCATGTGTCCATTGGGAATTTTAGCAAATGTGAACCAATGTGTGAATAGTTACAATGAGGAAGAGAAGGGGACATAGAAAGACTCCACTTTGAAATGACTGCTCTCCCTGCCAAGCAGTTCCCAGTGGAAAAGTCCATTTTTTTCACACTAATATTGTCCCTCAGCAATCTCATAATGTTGCCAATCATGGAACACTATGATCTCAGAAGAATAAAATATTTCCACTGACCCAAAGGGCAATGGACAGGTGTGTGCTCATTGTAAGAAGGGAGCAGCATATTTTGGTAAATAAGGCATCTTCTCATTTCACTTCGTATACACAGAACAAGGGCACATATGCCATAAGAAGGTGGCTGATCATGTAGTAAGAGTCTGCTGATATCACATGGACTGCCCAAGTTCTTTTCTGCTATTCATGAAATACTAAAAGAACCAGAGGAAGGATTCTAGCACTTGTGGTGGATTCCTATGGAGAATTTAAAGAATAGAATAAGTAAGAATAAGATAAGATAAGAAAATATACATAAATTGCAATCTGCACCAGTGGAGGCATGTCCTCCCAACCAATAAGCACTTATTAATCACCTACTATGTGCTAGGCACTGTGCTAGTTGTTGGAGATAGAAGTACAAAAGTGAGGGAGTTCCTGACTTCAAGGAGTACACATTCTACAGGATTTTAATTCTCAAGTCTGAATTGCATCCCTTAGCATGTTTCTTATTCTTTAATACTCATGATCACTAACTAGTGTTATAAAAAAGCAGGTATGTAGCAAGTGAATGGAGTCCTGAACTTTGAGTGAGGAAGATCTGAGTTCAAATGCTGCCTACTATTTGACTTATTAAGTGTATGACTATTAACTTATTAATAACTAACTTTTAAACTAATGTAATATGATATTATATTAGCTATTACTCTTGAGTTGAAGGAATAGAACTTAGTTTTTCTTCAGATTATCACAAACCTGCCTGCAGCAAGAATGTGTTACTTTTTCTTGGCTAAGGGTCACATTTAGTAGGTAAGTTTTCTCGATGTTGAATTCAGAATACATTTCAAATGTGCTTCCAACAAGGAACAGAAGTAGAATAGGATCTGGAATATCCCTCCATACATTGTAGGAGAATTCAAGCTCCTTGCAGGCAGGCACTCTCGATTTTTTCCTTGTTTCTCCAATGCTTTCCCACAGGTAGTTGCTACAAGTCACATACAGGATGTGGGTGATTAATGTCTATGACCATGAGCAAGTCACTTTACCTTACCTAGTGTCAGTTTTCTCATCTGTAACATGGGGATACCATCAGTTATCTACTTCACAGGTTGTTGTGAAGTGAGGGGCATACTAGTACATTTTTTTAAACCCTTACCTTCTCTCTTGGAGTCAATACCCAAGGCAGAAGAATGGTAAGGGTAGATAATGGGGGTCAAGTGACTTGCCCAGGGTCACATAGCTGGGAAGTATCTGAGGTCAGATTTGAACCTAGGACCTCCAGTCTCTAGGCCTGGCTCTCAATCCACTGAGCTACCCAGCTGCCCCATTACTAGTACATTTTTAACAATTGAACTCTTCAGAAATTAGATGCCCATGCATTTAAGTTTAATCTGAATTATCAAAATTTTCTCCATCATTTCCTTAAGTCACGACAACCAACAATACAGTTTGTATCACTTGCTGATTTCCAATATAGAAATGCTTTTATGAAAAATTTAATTGACTCCTAATTGGAGCTAGTTTCAGGCCATCCTAGGGTGAGGTTGGAATGAGATAACATAAGCAAATTGCTTTGGAAAATCTTAAAATACCATAAAAATAATGCTTTATTATTATTATTATCACCTTCATTATTACTATTGCTGTTTTAACTATGTGAAAAGGGCTCCAACCAATCTTGCAGGCTGACAAACCTTAGGAATCTATCCATCAATCTGTAGTAACGTGTGCTTAGATAAAGATCATAAAGATCTCTGGCTCATACTTTAAATGTTTGTGAAGTCTACTCTCATTTTATAGTTTTAAAAATGGAGTTTCCTCAGTATTTATTATTATTATTATTATTATTATTATTATTATTATTATTACATCCCAAAGCTAGGATATGTCGGAGATAAGATTCAAACTCAGATTTCCTGATTCCGCCATCAGCCTGCTGATCACAGGAGTATGTGCACCTTTGAGGAGGCGATCACCCACAAGCCTTTACTCATCACCCGCTATGTGGGATTAGTAGTGACTACCCTGGAGAAGTCATTGGAGAAACAAAGCCAAACTCGACAGAGCGGCCTCCCGCGAGGAGCTCGAATTCCTCTACACCCTCCGGAGGGCCATTAAATAGCCTTCCCTCTTCCTGCCCTTCGGATCTGGAAGGATACTGGAAATGCACGCTCAATTCAGAAGCGAGAAAACGTCTCTCCTAAAGCTGACCCTTTCGCGAGAGAAGCCTCACTTCCTCGCCCCTGGCAGGTTTGCGACAATCGAAAGAGAAACCGAGCTCGGCTCCTTCAGCTCAAGAGCAATGAGCTTGATCCAATAAACAAGCGTTTATCGAGCACAAACTACAGATGCTGCTGCTCACCGGAAGCTCTGTGGATAGGGCAGAAGTATCAGCTTAGTATCTGTGTTCAAGGAGCTAACAATCTTCTCGTGGGGGTTTAGTCCTGCTGTCTTATAAGGAAGTCAGAGAGGCTTCCTTCGAAGTAGCTTCCAAGCGGACTCCTTCAGTAACTCCCTTCTATTCTCAAGGGTCTTCAAGTGCGGAGGTGGAGGCGTCCTGGACCCGCACCTACTAGGTGCCTGGCATTGTGCTAAAACAGTACGGGATGCGAAGGAAGGTCAAGCCAGTGCTTCTTCTCAAGGAACTCACAGTCCAATGGGACATTCAAACAATTCTAGAGATAGCATCAGCTGCACAGAAGGAAGGCATTCGCATTAAAAGGGATTGGGGAAGTCACCAGAAGCCTCTGGATCCTTTCTCACACTGTTGGGGTTTGTTTGTGTGTGTGTGTTTTAATCTTTTCCTTTTTTAACTCTTCCCCTTCTGTTTTAGAATGGATTTTGCTCCAAAGCAGAAGAGCAATAAGGGTTAAGTGACTTGCACAGGGTCGCATAGCTAGTAAGTACCTGAGGTCAGATCCAAACTCAGATTTCAACTTCCCATCTCCTGTGCCAGCTCTCTATCCACTGAGCCATATAGCTGCCCCTCTGAAAATGCTTTTTAATGCTTATAATACAATCACAAAGGAAACCAATGAGATCGAAATTAGGATGTAATTATTTTCCATCCAAATGAATGAACGCCCTGAAAACAATCAGTGAACCCTTACAGGTCATGGATCTCAGTTTATTATTAAAAGCTATTATACCAAGAGCCTTGAGCAGTAACATGAGGAGAAGATGTCCTGGGGAGAAAAGGAAGAGGACAAGAGATCTAAATTCCAATAGACCTTAATGAAACATGTTTAAATGGGCAATCCTGATACATGCAATAGTAGTTGTTTTTGTTTTTGTTTTTGAGACAACTGATTTAGTATTTTGAAAAAGCTCCAAGCTTCTTGTCAGAAGACCCAGGTTTCAGTTATTGTCTCTAATACTTACTAGTAAAACAGTGTGGAAATCATATCTCTGGGCCCCTCAGTTTCCTCAAGTGTAAAATGGGAATCAAAATAAGCACAAGAATGCTGCTATTTTGTGAAGAAAGTGCCTAATAGAATGCAAACCACTACTTTTATTTCTTTTCTTTTCAAACTAGACATGATTTCATCAGAGTGGTGAAAATTCCTACTGGGGAAACTGATGCAGATCAGCAATTGGCTTCTAATATCCAGTTTTAACTGCATGGGATTCCTCAAAAGCTATATGATTTGTCCAAGGTCATAAAATTGCTCTCCTGTCTCAGATGGACTTTTAGATGCCAAAGTTGTTAATCTGTTCACTGTATCACAATTCCTCTCAAAGCACCATATGCATATGCACTAATGGGAATGTGATGGGCCATTCCCCATATTTGAAGAAATGCTTTTATTTTAGTTCCCACCTATTAAAAACCCTTACCTTCTGCCTTAGAATTAACACTGTAATACAATTCCAAAGCAGAAGAGTGGCAAGGGCTAGGCAATGGGGGGAGGGGGAGGTTCGGGGTGGTGGTGGTAAGTGACTTGCCCAGGTTCACATATCTAGGAAGTATCTGAGGCCAGATTTGAACCTAGCTCCTCTCTTCTCTAGGTCTGGGTCTCAATCCACTGAGCCTCCTAGGTATCCCTTAGCATATGACTCTTGACTAAGTTGCTCCCCAAATTTTCCTATATTGCGCTTGTATAAGAATATTTCTTTGTTCTGCCTTGACTAACCAAATTTAAATCCTTCATCCAGCTACAATTTACCCAGTATCTCTTTACATATATGCATTTGTACATACTGGCACAGTTTTTGTTAAAGGATTAAAAAAGGCAGGCAGAATTCATAGAGAGTTATTGTGGGGCCATGTACTGAAATGAAAATAACATCGGATTTGGAGTCCAATGATCTGAGTTCAAATCCCCACATTTTCACTATATCCTGTGTAACTGTGGGTAAGTCACTTGGTTTCTTGGGCTCAGTTTCCTTTAACCTCTAAGATCAAGTATAAATCTATGATCCTATAGAGGACAACGAGGGAAAAATTTGAGTGCTTTGGTGCTCAATTTTCCATTGTAATGAGGTCTTAAGAGACATGAGATATCCTATCAAATAGGGGTATCCCATTCAATCAAAGGGTATTTCCTTCAGTCATTGTATCCATGTTAAATTAACTTTATGTCCTAATCAATTCATCTATATTTCAAGAAGTAATTGAAACATTCAGGGGATATGACGAGTTTTGTGATTATTAAAGTTGATCATGGAACTCCCTTGACTTAAACCTCACCATAATTTGTGTTTCAAAAGTCAATGGACCACCGGTAGAGTCTGAAAATCAGAATATCATTTACACAACACTTGAAGTATTATGCAGATTCTTAAACATGAATGTGAATCATAAATCATAAGCTAAAAGGGACTTCAAAATTCTTCTCATCTGATCCCCTCATTTTTACAGATGTAGAAACTGAACCTCAGAGAATAGAATAACTTTCCAAAGAACACATGAGGAGTACTATAGTAGTAGTAGTAATAATAGTAATAGTAGTAGTCAAAATTTAACTCCAAATCTCCTGAATCCCATTCCAAGCCTCCTTGTTAAAAACCATGTTAGTACTCAAGTAACACGTGAATGTTATTCTAATAGATGGAAGACCTGACTTAAAATTCTGCCTCTGCTACTTACTACTTGCGTGACGTTGGACAAGTCATTCAAACTTTCTTGGGGCTGTTTTCTCATCTGAAAAACAAAAATTGTTTTTCATGTTTCAATCATGTCTGATTCTTCATGACTCTGGGGTTTTCTTGGCAAAAATTCTGGAATGGCTTGTCATTTCCTTCACTAGCTCATTTGACATATGAGGAAACAGGCTAATAGGATTCAGTGACTTGCCTAGGGTCACACAGCAGGGAAATTTCTGAGACAGGATTTGAACTCAGGAAGATGAGTCTTTCTGACTCCAGACCTGGTACTTTATCCACTTTGCCACCACCCTTGTGCTGCCTCTTGAAGACAGACTAGCTCATCTCTAATGTCTCTGCCAGCTTGACACCTATGAGCCTATGAATAACTGAGTTATCAATATCAAATAATGATAATAATAGAGCTAAGATTATGGGCTCGATATCTGTGCAGACCAGTTAGATTTGCTCTGTCCCATGGATGTTGGCAGAATGTCTAGGGGAGCCATCAGGGTTAGATCATTTCAAATCTATTTCCATTGTTAGAAAGACAACTCAAAAGCTTACTGTCTTCTGAGCACATTTGGGTCCAGAGTGGTTTCTACTTTTCAAAGAGCTTTCGCATACTTTGCATCATTCGAAGCATGTGTCTCTCATTGACTGTGGGCAAGTATCCTCTTCAAATATGAGGGGAGCATTTCATAATCCAAAAGATGTGAATCTAACCATGAAATGTATTGAGATATTCTATTACAGCATGTGTCTTGCGCTGTGCTCTATGAGAATTAATGAGATCTTGCTGGCCAGAGGAAGATGTTGCCCTTCCTTTAATTCTGTCGATTTCAGATCCTGCTCAAGCCATATCATCACATCAGCAGTAACGTGATCTAGATAAATCAGGGCTCTGACCTAGTCCTGAGGCTTCAATGCTCACTTAGCCAGCTTTTTATTTCTAATTGAAAAATTAGGCATGGAGAGAATTTAGTAAGATAAGAATGAAGAGAATGGATGAAGCCAATAAATGGTTACTCAACATTTTGCAAAGCACTGCAGACACATTCTTAGTTAAGGCTATTTCACGATTGTTATTTTCTCCTTTGATGACTTGAATTTTGCTTGTTTGTATTGTGCAGGTTTGATGTTTGTTTTCTACCTATCACGATTTCTCCAGCCTCCTAAGTGATAAACTTTGCATTCTGCCAATAGAAAAGGCTACAAAAAATTAACCAAGCTAACTTTTATTAGCTTGTTTTCTTTGACTAAAACATAATGAAATGAGGTGCACCTCTGACCCCCTTAACCATCAAGTCATGTCATATGACTGAAGTGACTGACGTCTACTGAAAGGTCTGTTGGCTAAGCATTGCTTGGAAAAATGAGGAAATCGGTCTCACCTAATGCAGTAAGTAGAGAAACTAGTCTACTGCTCAGGGATTTACCCAAAATGTACCACAAATGTTTGAAAAAATATTTGAAAATGATAAATTAATTTATTTTTGCTAAGGATTAAAAATACAGAAAGGTAAGAGGGAAGTGTTCTTTCTAGACAATGATGTTCAAATAATTTTGAGGAGAAAAGAAGGAAAATATTCACAGATTTCTAACTCTTAGAAAAATCCAAAGGAAGAAAGGAAGCAAAACAAATTAATGCCAGATTTTAAAAGAAATAAAAAGCTAATAATTTTTTTTAATGTTCAGCCAGATGCAAGATACAAATAGTACTCCTAAATATATTTGTTGAGCACTTTTATAGTACTCTATTGGCTTAAGAGTTAAATCTTGGAAAGTGCCTAATGCTCAGTGAGAAGCTAATACATCCACAGGATTTAGTTTAAGAAATCTTCCTACTTAGTGAAAACCATCATCTTCAGCTTTGGATTTTATTTTTCCTTCCTCAGTGTTTGAAGTAACCTCAGTGGTCATCCAGCCTAATGTATACCTGATTAAGGATTCCCCACCCCCTTCACAGTTTAGAAATGGAAGTAACTTTTGAGATCAAGTCCAACTCTCTTATTCTGCAAATGAAGAAACTGAAGTCGAGAGAGTTTAGCTGACTTGTCCAAAGTTACACAGCCAGTCAGTATCTGAGGTAAAATTTGGCCCCTTAATTCAAGTTTGGCATTCTATCCAGCTGATCATCCAGCCTTTCCTTGAAGACTTATGGGGATGAAGATGAATAACAATGGAAGACATAGCCTCCAATCAATAAATGTTATTTGAAAATTAAAACCCCACTTCTTAGTTTTTCTTTACTTTTGTATGGAACATTTACTGTTGTTTCTGTTTTGTTTTCTCAATTATATTTGACTCTTTGTGATTCCATTTGGGGCTTTCTTGGTAAAGATATAATACTAGTTTTTCATTTCCTCCTCCAGCCCATTTTATAGATGAGGAAACTGAGGCAAACAGGGTTATGTGACTTGCCCAAGGTCACCAAGCTACTAAGAGTCTGAGGCCATATTTGAATTCAGGAAGGTGAGTTTTCCTGACATCAGGCTCAGCATTCAATCCGCTACCACCTAGCTGCCTCTGTGGAGAATTTACAACTTTAGCACTAGCAAGAAGGCAGAAACAAGTTGTATGAAATATAATGCAAGGGAATACAAAACTCATCTGTGACTTTATGTTAATATCATTATTATTTATCTGAATTATTTTATTCAGATTTGCCTGTTATAAACTCTGATTTTCAGGATATGTAGACAAAAAAATCAGTGCTGTGGCATGTTTGTTTAAAGATAAGCAAAATCCCAGCCTTTTCCTTGATGCCTATTGATTAATCCATTAATGAATTATTCATTCATTCTGTAAGTTTTAAGCATGTTCAGTCACTAAGGATATAAAGATTAAAAAAACCCAGTTTCTGTCCTCCAGGAGTTTACATTCTTCTGGAAAACATTCTACATTTATATAGATGAGTAAGTAAAAATAATTTGATAACAGTTCCTTCTCATCCCCCCAACAACTACAGGACTCAAGAAAGATTTTACTTAGGAGATGGCAGCTGAGGTGAACTCAAGAGGAAGCTAATAATACTAAGAGGCAAAAATGAGAGGCAAGTTCCTTCTAGGCATGAAGCACCAACTGTTCAAAGATTCAGAGGCAGGAAGTGGAATTCCTGGCTCAGGGACCATCCAGTTCTCTGATCCATGTATAGTGCATTCTAAAGGGAGAATCAAGAACATGCTGATGATTTGGAATAGATGGATTTTGGAATTAATAAGGAACTAATAAGGTAAGGTGAAAGGAAGGAAGCCCTACATAAGTTTTCTAGCACCTCTACTCATAGGATTCTTCAAAGCAATTTAAATGGTCTCATTCAAAAGTGAACTATTCTAACCTCCCCCAAAATTATTAGTGCTTCCTCCCACAAATAAATCATTTTGTATTTATTCTCCATTTTTTGTACATGCATTTCTCTATACATATTATTCCCTCTAATAGAATAAGAGGGCAGGAACCATTTTATGAATATTTTTGTATTCCCAACATAGGCACAATGACTGGTATTTAGTAGCCACTCCCTAGATTCTTGTTGAATTGGATTGGTATGGATTGACCGTATTTTAGGGAACTCTTCATTGCTGCCCACAACTCTTCTTCAATGTCTATAAATATTCACAAAAGTGAACAATCAAAATAATACTGTTTATTTAAAATGCTTCAAAGGCACTCTTCTGGTCACAGAATTTCAGCAGCATTTAGTTTAGCCATTAATTTCTCTCTGATTCTAGAATATGGCAGTGAATTAGATTCTCCCAGGAATCATTGGCATAGCTGATGTTTGAAAAGTTTTGTCTTCCTACAAGTTGTTTTTCTTTTTACCCTATGTACATAGGACAAAGCTTGCTATTTTCAATGGTATATAAACTCAAAGGCCTGGGCCAAATCTTTTATTTTACTTGGATCCTTCTTCCTGAAAACCTGCTCTCCTCCCTTGAATGTCTCCTAATTCAAATGCTAATAGAGTACTTTTTGTACTTCATGTATATGTATACACACACATACAGAGTTCATGGAAGGTATCTCAGAGTAGAAGCCACTAGCAGGTGAGGTTCTGAGAAAGGCTTTCTGAAGAAGGCAAGACCTGACCCTCGGGCTTGAAGGAATCCTGGAAAAAATAAGAGACAGATGTTGCCTGCCAAAAAGCGTCTGACAATCAAACTCACACAAATACAGGTATTTGGGGGATTGAAAATTCATCCCAAATAGACCTAAAAATGAGAGAAGAGGATGGGTGATATATATGGAATGGAACTTCAGCCTTACATTGGCTGGTATCTGATAACTAAAAGTAAACTATTTCACCCAAAAGACATAGAACAAATGCATTCCTAAACATGTGAAAGAGGGAAGCTTTTAGTAGGTGTGTCAGGAACCAAAGATGAATCACCAAACACAACTGAACTGCTCCTTTACCAAATAAGAGAATATAGTTAATGTGATTTTTTAGAAGAACCTTTTAAGAAAAATTGATAGTAAACACTGACCAAAATGTCTCCCATTGAATAGAAAATAACTCCTATTTTCAAACATATTTCTTGATCACAGACCTCCACCATTCATTAAGACAATGCTTCTGTAGTTTGATGGCAGTTTTCCAGAAAGCAATGAATAGGTCAGATCAGCAACCAACTTTTTATCCACTGACATACAGACTGACTGATGGAAACTTCTAACAGCCTTAAGACTTTAAGCCTTGGTACAAGGGTTTACATCAGACCCTTCACAGGAGGGAAAAGCCATTTAATCCTAGAAATTGTTAAAACTTCCCACAAGACAAAACCATGCATTTGTGTATTTTATTTATTATTTCCAGAAAAAATGGAAGATTTTTTTAAACGTTGAATTTATCTACACTTAGATTTGCTTGCTTTTTTTTTTCTTGTTTGATTTTGCATGAGTAAGGATGCATTAAGAGCTATGCTTCTGCTGGTGATGCCAATTTCGCTGTGTACCACTCTTCCCTTTTCCTATTAAGCCTCTCTGTTTGGTTATGTCCCAGAGAATAATTGCTCACACCTCCTCCTGAAATGGCATGCAGGTTTAAAGAAATGCAGAGAGCAAAAAGAAGATCAGGGGGCATAATGTGCTTATCCTTTTTAAAAGCAGAATCAATTGTTTCATAATTTAAATGGAAAGTGACTTCAGTTGACATTTGCCCAAGTGCTTTTTATTAAATTATTGAAAGCTTTTTTTTGACTCCTTTGCATTTTGAAATTCTTAACACCACTCTATATCATCCATATTTTTCCACTTCTCCATACTGAAGGAGGAAAAATTCCCCAATGATCACATACCAAAGAACAGAGCCTCATTTTTTTCCCTGAGATTGATATATGTTTATAAGGAAATCCAGCATGCAAGCTTCCAAATCTGCAGGTCATTGTAAGTTAAACCATGCATTCCAATCCAATCATTCCCTTCCTGCAAAGTCACTCATCAGAGGTCCCAATTGTCTTTAGCCATCTTGAAGAGTTTTATATATCAGGAGGCAAGACACTTTTCTGCTGAATCCCAGGGGAGGATTGATAGTATTTCTCTTCATTTATGCAAGCATCTATCTGACTTCCCAAGCTCTCAAGCAACAGAAGCAGTCCTGCTTGTCAATACCAAGCCCATCCCATCACCAAATTACTTTCTTTCTCTACTTTCTCTACTGCTTTCTTTCATTTTTCTACTTCTGCCCTTTTTCCACGTGATTGAAGAATAAAAAGGAGAAGACATATAACTCTTTAATAGAGTGCTGAGCTTGTCATTAGTGCATTAGTGTGATTCAAGAAAATCCAACAAGTGAGTTATGCTTTCCTCAAGGTGCAGATTGAACATTTTGGAATCATAATTTATTGACAAACTTGGATTGCAACCTCTAATTTCACCACTTAGCACAGGGCATGGCATATGTAGTAAGTCATTAATAAATGATTGGCTGAAAAATGAAGGTAAAATACAACAAAAAAACTGGCTGACTGAAAAATGAATTTTTAAAATACAAAAAAATAAATAGTTGGCTGAAAAATATTTTCTTATTTTTTAATTTTTATTGTATTTAATTTTTTTAACCATATTGGTTCCAAGACAGAAGAGTGGTAAAGGGTAGGCAATGGGGGCCAAGTGACTTGCCCAGGGTCACAGAGCTAGGATGTGTCTGAGGCCAGATTTGAACCAAGACCTCCCATCTCTGAGCCTGGCTCTCAATCCACTGAGCCACCTAGCTGCCCCCAGAAAAATAAATTTAAAAAATACAACAAAAAATAAATGGTTGGCTGAAAAACAAATTTTTATTTGAAAAATTTTATTTAATTAATTGATTTGGAATATTTTTCCATGGTTACATGATTCATGTTCTTTCCCTCCCCTCCTCCCACCCCCCTCTCATAGCCAGTGAGCAATTCCACTGGATTTTACATGTGTCATTGATCAAGACCTATTTCCAAATCATTAATATTTGCACTAGAGTGAGCTTTTAGAGTCTATATCTCCAATTATATCCCCATCGACCCATGTGATCAAGCAGTTGTTTGAAAAACAAAATTTAAAACTACAACAAAATATAAATGGTTGTCTGAGAAATACATTTTTAAGATACAACAAAAAATAAATGGTTGGCTGACCTACACAATGATTTTAGTAGAATAGGGATCTTCAGATGACAAAACTCCCTCTACCACTGGGGCTTGGCGCCTGCTCTGAAATGTTTAAGCTTAGCATGCTGTGTAAGGCACTGAGAAGTGAAGCTACTCACCCAGGATCACACAGTCTATGTAAATATCTCAAAAGTAGAATCTGAATCCAGTTCCTCCTCATTCTAAACCCAAGTCTGTCTGCTATTCTCAGACTCTCAATTAATTTAATGGATTTATATTGGCAATGGAGGGTAGTCAGGGAAAAAGGAACCTTAACCTAGTTGAACTTGGATCATGCTTCATGCCTCTTGTATGTGTCATCAAAAAATGGGTGGCTCAGTGGATTGAGAGCCAGGCCCAGAGATGGGAGGTCCTGGGTTCAAAAATGACCTCAGACACTTCCTAGCTGTGTGACCCTGGGCAAGTCACTTAACCCCCACTGCCTAGCCCTTACTGCTCTTCTGCCTCAGAACCAATACATTGTAAAGATTCTAAGACAGAAGGTAAGTGTTTTAAAAGAATGGAGGAGACTTTAGGATAATCACAGTTGATTCTAGTTAGTGCATGGTTTCCAATAGAGCCAGACATCCTCAGCTGAAAGCCTGAATGCTGTCCATCACTATTTGGCAATCAGTCTAGTTGACCTGTCCATATTCAAACACCTTAATTCTCATCCAAAAGAAATTTAAAAAAGAAAGAAAGGAAGAAAGAAAGGAAGAAAGAAAGAAAGAAAGAAAGAAAGAAAGAAAGAAAGAAAGAAAAAGAAAAAGGAAGGAAATATATGTATATATATACATATACATATACATATATATATATCGGAACTAGAGAATGTTCTGTCCACCGTCCCCCCACCCCACCCCAGCTTTGTTTGTTCATTTTCACTCAGCCTAGGCCTCATTTACCACAGGATTTGCTCAGGATCCTTCTGGAGTGCCTCAGAGTTGTTAAGTGACAATCTAAAAGCCGATTTCGGATTAGCTAGCTTAACCAGGTGAACCGAGGGCTTCGCTTTGATTGGAGAGGAAAGCTGGGGCTGTGCTTGGAAGTCCATATTGTGAGACTGGAGGGCTTTATCAACATCCTGAGAGGCGCGCATTCAGAATAGCTGCTGATGAGAATCTCACTAATCAGGGAAGGATTAGCAAAGGCTCAGAGCTCTCCGACTTCTAATTCCTTCTCCATGACGCTGTTCATGCACTGCAAAATGGTCTAGTGCAATACAAGAAGTATAAATATTAGATGAGGCTCTCTGCCGCCCTAATTAGCACTTTCTAAGGGAGCTCGTCATGGAGCAATGCGTAGTAATCACTGCAAAATCACACGGAAGGAGGGCCGGGTTCCGTTAGGGGAACGGATAGCGACGACCCAAGTGAGCGTGGATGTAGAGGGCCCGGGAGGAGGCTCCTTCTTTGGACGTTATAAAATTTTGTTGTTCCGCTGATTTTTCGGTTGTGTCTAACTCTTCGTGGCCCCGTTGGGGGCTTTCTTGGCAAAAAATATTGGAATGCTGGGCCATTTCCTTCTCCGGCTCATTTTACAGATGAAGAAACTGAGGCAAACAAGCTAGTAAATGTCTGAGGCTACATATGAACTCAGGAAGATGAATTTCCCTGACTCCAGCTACTCAAGTTTTAAAAATAAATACTTACTGTCCGTCTTAGAATTAATACCGAGTCCTGGTTCCAAGGCAGAAGTGTGGTGGGGGCTAGGCAAGAGGATTAAATGACTTAGCCAGGATGATACAGTTAACAAGCATCTGAGGCTATCCTAGCTGCTATCTAGCATTTGTTATTAACTTCTTCTCTCTTTGAAAGACAATGTGTTATAGCGGATAAAAAGCACCATATTCAGGTCCTGCCTGTGGGGCCCTGAGCAAGTCACAACTCTAAAAACTCTTAGAGAGAAGTTGCTAATTTGCAATGGTAGATTTTCTGCACCAGAAATTCCAGAGACAGACCTTGAAAAGTGTCCCATCATGAGAAAATAATCTAGGGAAGGCAAACGTGAGAGAAGAGGGAATAGAAAGAAAACAATCTTATAAAATAGAGGTTAAGTGGACAGTGGATAAAGAATGTTGAGTTTGGAATCAAGAAGACCCAGGTTCATGCCTTACCTCTGACATTTATTAGCTCTATGACCCTGAGCAAGCCATTTAATCTCTATCTGCCTTAGGCAAATCTCCTGAGAATTATCTACTAAGATAGAGGGTGATCCTCCTTGATTGTGGTATTCCCACACTAGAAATTCCCCATGCTAATCCTTCCATGTTTATTTTTTAGTTTTAATTATATTTACTTATATAATTATATACTAATTTATTTATCATTATAATGTTAATTCTCTCATGTTTATTTTTTATTTTTTGAAAAGTATTATTTATCTTGATAAAAGATGGTATCCCTAAACAATAATCATTTCTGTAATGATTATGCCAAGTTTCCAGATATTTGGAAAGAGTGAAAGATGAGTGACTGACTAAATCACTCTATTTGCATCTTGATTGTTGACACAGGGAATTCTCAGGTTTATCTAAGTGTATTAACTCCAAAAACCTTGGAGAAAATGAACTCTTCGTCAGTGGTTTAACCCTCTATCTGCAAAAAGATATTCTCCTGTTGTCAGAGTTCCAGTCCTCCCAGACTTCTGTTTCCCCTCTCAATTCATAATTCATATTTCGCTTACTCATCCACAAATATGTTTCATTTTGACCATGTTAATATATACAGGTATTTTAAACAATTCTTTGAGAAAAGTGCTATAAAATGGTTTTTGGACATAACATCCTATTTGTTGTCACATATATTATATGCATATAATATATGTATACATATACATTTCATTTTTATCTTGTAAAAATTACATTACTCAGTAGCTTTCACTGTCAACCCAGAGTTAAACTGGCATGGAGATATTCTCTCCATTGGTTAACTATGCTTAGAAGAAGGTATCACATTTTTTTGATCCTCTGCTGAGTTTGAGTTTTGAGGAGGAGATGAGAAGGATCTTTCAGAAACAAAGAAAAGAAGGAGACAGAACCCAGAGGTGTGTTTAGTGAAAGCAGTTTGGCGGATATAATCGATTAGAGTCTAAAAGTAATGGGAGATAAGACTCCCTACAAAGGTTTGAGCAAAACCTTGAAAATTAACCTTAGGAATTGAAGTTTTACTCAGTAGCACACAAGGAATCAATGACAATTTTCAAGTAGGGTTGTAACTCAATTTATACTTTATTTTAGAGAAATTAACCAATTTGAGAGTCATGGCATAGTAGACCACCTTGAATTGAGAAAAAATCTGCCTCTGAAACCTATGTGAATAAAGGGAAGTCCTAAACTCCTAGTAGTCCCAGACAACTCTTTAAGGCTGTGAGTTACAGGTAAGTAGAGAATGGAGTTTATATATATATGGAGTTCTTCACATTGTAAGATCCCAAATCCAGACCACATGCTTCCATTCTTCCTTCTAAGTGTTGAATTATGTGGAGCACATGTGACGAATTTAGGGTTTTTTGATTGGTTATCTGTTAATAATAGTGGCTGATGTTTCTATGGGATTTCAAAGTTGGCAAAGAGCTTTCTCTGTTACCTTTGATAGAACAACCTTTTGAAGTTGTGCTCTTTTCCCCATTTTATAGAGGAAGAAAGTGAGAAAATGGTAAAATAGCTCACCCAAGGAAAACAGCTAGTTTTCCTGAGGAAAACTTCAAAATCAGGTCTTCCTGACTTCAAGCTCAGCATTCTTCCCATTCCATCATGCTGTCCCTCATTACTCTAGAAAAGAACAGGGTCTCAAGGAACTGAAGCAAAAAACAAATCAATGTTGGTGGTTAAGAAAAGGAAGGAGCCTTGGATACTATCTAATTACCAAACCAGTATGTATAGTCACAAGATGGCAAGAGGAAGGCGATAAGAGAGATTTAGAGAGATATAAGCAGAAAGAGGAGATTGTGCTAAGTCTATACCTATGTTGATCATTGGATAGAAAGCTTGTCCTGGAGTCAGAAAGACCTGAGTTTAAATCTATCCTCAGATATGTAAGCTGTGTAACCTAGCAAGTCACCTAACCTCTGTTTTCCTTAGTTTCCTCACCTATAAAATGAGCTGGAAAAAGAAATGGCAAATCACTCTAATGTCTTTGTCAAGAAAGCCCAAAATGGGGTTACAAAGAGTCCCACACAACTGAAAAACAAGTGAAAAACAATATCCTATGCTTATTTTATAGTGCTCCTTAGCTTCAAGATTGATCACAATATTGTGATTAAATTTAGCACATACAATGGATTAAGTCAAAGCAGCATGCATTTATTTACCTATTATGTGCCCAGCACTGTGCTAAATGCTGAGGGTGCAAAAAGGGCAAAAACAGTCTCTGCCCTAAAGGAATTCACAATCTAATCACAAGATACCTACAGGATAAAATAGAGGTAAGGCACTAGCATTATAAGAGAGACCAGAAAAGTTCTGATTTTAGCTAAGACTAGAAGGGAGCCAGGGAAGCCAAGAGGTAGATATAAGGAAGAAGAGCATTCTGGGAATGGGGAAAAAATAGTGAAAATGCAGAGTTAAGAGATGGAGTATATATTATGTGAAGAACAGCAAGGAGACCAGTTACCCTGAATCAGAAAATCCATGGAGAGTCAAGGTAAGCAGATTGGAAGGATTGGAAGAGGCCAGATAATGAAAGACTTTAAAAGGATAAACAGTGGTACACATTGTACTAGGCAGCTAGCTCTGAGTCTAGACTACTACTGAAGACCTGAATTCAAATTTAATCTTAGACTCTTAATAGGTATGTTAACTCCTTGATGCCCCTACAAACTCTATAAGACTTTGAGTTGCTAACAGTGCCAATCTGAATTACCAGAGGGACTTTTTGGCATTGGGAATTTTCCATGTCAATTTAATCACTGGTTGTTTTTTTTTAATTACTGAAGGAACAGCATCAAGTTTTTCCTAATTCATATTTCACTTAGTCATCCACAAGTATGTTTCATTTTGACCACTATGTTAATATATGCAGGTATTTTAAACAATTCTTTGAGAAAAGTGCTATAAAATGGTTTTGGGGTATAACATTATATATATATATATATGTATATATATATATATAATACATATGTATACATATGCTTTATTTATATGTATATCAATTTATATATCAGAAAACACTAATAACATCATTTGCCTTATTATGAATATAATGCCAATACACATTGTCAAAATGACAGAGTAAGATCATCTTTCATTTCCTGATACACTTAATTATCTCATTATCTAAAAAGTCCCTCCTCAGAGCAGAGACTCCCTCCCATCATATATCATGTCTATGTCCATTTTGGATGCCTTCATTCATGTCATCTTTACCTCCTACCATTTCCCAGAAAATCTTGTTTATCTTGGTGAAAATTTAAAAATTTTAATATCAAATAAAGATAACCACTATCAAATCTCCTCATAGAAAAGTTTTTTTGGCCAGTCATTATTTCCATAAAAAATCCTACAAATATCTTTAGTTACCTAACCATATAAACATATCATAGAAATAATAAAACCTAGAAAGGCAGATATTGCCTTGCAAAAAATTAAATTGCCTTTATACATAATACATTTAATTTTGTAGCCAACAAAATATAATCAAATGTTGAAGAAACTACTCACTGATTTGATTTTTTAAATCTGATGTGAAGAAATCCAGCAAAGAAGATCTTTGATTTTTTATTTAATATTTTACCAAGTAGTGCTTTTGATTTTTTGAAAGACTATTTCCTTCTATTAGGTAATGCTCTAATCATTCTTATTCTTTTTTTTTTTTTTAATTTGGGGCTAAGGTCTTCTCTTTTCTTTAATAGGTCTACCATATGGGGGAGGGGAAGAGCTAAAACAAGCATTCTAAAAGCCTTAGGTTTGGAAGATCTATAATGTACTTTAATTTAATATCATTCTCAAAACCAGATTGTGAGGATTTTTCTCTTCCTTTCCTTGGTACCAAAAGAGCACATACATCCAGGTAGCCTTCAGATATTGTGTCAGAGGGTTTCCATTTCCATCACTCCCTCATGATGAATGAGCTGCTCCTTTTAAACAAAGAAGCACTTCAGAGGATGACCCTGACAGGGCTGTTAATCCAGGGAGCCTGGCTTATCATTGCAGAATTCAAGGGCTGAGGTTGTACAGCATCCCTGTACTGCCTGGCTCTTGCTACACTCTCAGGCTGAAAACTGGAACATGACCACCATTTTAACAAGAAACGCTAGATGCTGCTTCTGAACAGCTACAGACAGAACCCTACCAGCTTCTCTTCCACTGACTTAAGGACTTACTGAATAACAAACCGGGTACATTTGCATCACCAATTCCCATGTTGTATACACAATACTTATATTGTATTCTCAAATTTAAAAAAATTGTCATATGTTTATACCAATATAAATAGTTGTTTGGACCTATAATTTCACTTGGAAGGAAAACTTCCAGTGTGGAAACTTCATCCACCCATGCCTAAATACTGATCATCATTTCTGTAATTTACTGAAGACTGAAGTGAGTTTCTTCATCCCACCACTAGAATGTGTCAGAGGAAGGTCTCCAAATCAAGTCTTCTTATCCCTAAGACACTCTCCTTTCCATTATAATTCACTGCCTTTCAAAATGAATGAATGGATAGATGGATAGATGGATGGATGGATGGATGGATGGATGGATGGATGGATGGATGGATGAAATAACTCTTATTAAGCACTTAGTAGTGCCAGACACTGTGCTATATGCTAGAATACTTCTTACCTTCAGCGAGTTTGCATTTTAGTAGAGAAATGCAAAACATAAAAGTTAGCTAGAAAAGGAATCAAAGGTATGATTGTCCCCTTTTATACTTCTCTTCCTTTCCTTTTAGCTTTTCCCTGTTTACAAATATTTGTTTCTGACTATTGCCTGCCCGAGTTCATCCTTTCTTTTCTTCTCCACTCTTTTCTTATTTCTCTACCACTTCTTCCTTTCCTATAGGACAGGGGTCGGCAACGTATGGCTCTCAAGCCATATCTGGCTCCACCTCCCAACTGGCCAGTCCGGGCAGAACCCCAGGATGTGCCGCAGGGGGCCCTTCAGCCCCCGCCCCATATTCCAGTGCCTTCCACCTCCGTCCTCCTCCTTCTGCAGGCATTTATGGTTCTCACTGCCAAAAAGGTTGCCGACCCTTGCTATAGGGCAAGATGGGTTTCTATAGCTTTCTGTGTGCAGATATTACTCCTGCTTTGCACTAATTTTGATGAGACTAAGGCTCAAAGTGATGTCATGACCTGAAAATCATCTATCAATTTTTAGGAATTTTTATTCCTATAAAAGAAGACAGAAGCAATAAGAGACTGATGACTGGATACTGGATTCACAACAGTATAAATAGGAAATTTCCTATGCCAGTCAGCACTAAGAACTGCTATATTTCCAAGGAGGCCCAGAAAAAGGATGGAAGGATGAAGAAGGAAGGAAAAGAAGAAGGAAGGAAGGAAGGAAGGAAGGAAGGAAGGAAGGAAGGAAGGAACTGTGGCTTGATCTGAATCAAATCTGATTGAGTGAAAATCATAGTAGGAATATTAGAAATAGGTAATCCAAGTGATGGTACTGGTTGAAAAAGAGATTAGTATGCCATTTTTTACTATGTTCTCATTTTTAAAGTTTCTATATAAATTTATAGAAAAACAAAGTTAAACCCCCTGTAAATTATTATCAGGCATGTCAGGCCTCCTTTATTTTTCCTCTCCCAAACTGTGGAACACCACAAGTTATTCAGAGATAATAAATGCATATTTTTTTATCCCAGTCACAAGCCTTATGCTTTAAAAGGTTTAGAAGAGGCATGTGACAATGCCTGTTTGAAAAGCAAAGCATAATGTGTTTCCAGTTTATAAATTATAAAATATTCAAAAGCACAGGCTAACTCTAAGGAATTGGTTACATTGATATCTGGAGCTGTTTTGTCCTTTTTATCTGTTGGTTTTTTTTCCCCTTTAAGAATATAATATAAACAAAATACAAATGTGCTGCTTTGGGTCTTTCAAGACCCAATGTTCCAAAATAAGAAGAGAAACAAAGGTGCCAAAAAAAAAAAAGAGGAAGGGGTTCTCATTAAATAGTCTATTAAGCAGATTGTTAATGCATGGGACCATCTTGCTGACAGTTTCCTGGGATATTATTTTTCAGAATGTGAATGTTGCAAGAATGTTAAGTAATCAGAACCTATATTTGAATTATACAGATACACTATTCTGTATTCCAAAAGCCTACACATTGCAGTCATTGGAAAGATAGGGCATTGTGCAATGACCGGCTCACAGTGTTCTTTCCAGTTTGGCGTAGCTGATTTCAGAATATCACGTAGGCGATGATGCCAATTTCACTCTTTTAGTAAATCTTATTGCTTTCATCTATGGAGCAAAAGCAAGAATTTTTCAAAATATTATTTGGATTTCTGATATTCCAGGCATATTCCAATCAGCATCTTTAATTCATTTCACAAAAGCACATTAGGTGTAGCATTGTAGAGGCAGTAAGATCTTTACAATAATATTTAAAATGATATTGTGGAATAAGAAAACCTAGAAAGACTAATATGAAGTGCTCAGAATTCAGGAGAATGCTGTACACAGTAGCATCAATAATGTACAATGATCAACTGAGAATGACTTCACTATCATCAGCAATGCAAAGATCCAGGCCAACCCCAATGGATTCAGGATGGAAAAGGTTATCCATCACCATGGAAGGAACTGATAAAGTGTGAATACAGGCTAAAACATAACATTTTTCTCTTTGCTTCCTTATGAGTCTTTTTCTAATATAAGATATGTTTTCTTTTACAACATGAAAAACATGGAAATCTATATTGATTGATAGAGCATGTACAACATATGTCATATTACCTGATATCTGGGGGAAGGAAGAAGGAAGATAGAGAGAAAAACATGAATCACAAAATTTCAGAAAATGATTATTAAAAATTATATGTACAATTTAAAAAAATAAATGTTAAAAATGAGATTTAGGGTAGGCCAACACTCAAGAGAGAGAATTAAGTTGTGTCCCAAGTAAGAGTTTGGATTTTGGTCATTCATTCTGAGGAATGGCCACCCATCTCAGATGAACAGGTCTGCCAGTGCCATTTACCTTAATGAATTAATTATATCATTGTTTGGGGGGAAATTATGTGGGGCATTCCTGTATGTAAGAGTTTTGATTCAAGCAGAAATTTAAGATTAAGATCATGGGCAACACAGTAGAGTCAGTTTAAAGAAAAGAGCTTGTATATCAGGTTCAAATCTGTGGGAATAATTAGAATTAGGACACTCAAATCCTAATATTTGGTTCTCCTCCAGATTTACTTATGTCAGATTTGTAGAAAGTTACTTTGTCATTCTTGGATTTGTTTTGCTCATCTGTAACATGATGGAATTGGACTAAGAAATTGATTAAAGACCTGAAAAAAATAAAATTTCACAACCATATCATTAGGAAACAGAACCAGAATTTCCTACCATAGTCTGACAATTTAGAAAGGTCAATATTTTATTAGAATCAATTCTGTTGTGGATACACATTAATAAAGTCTTGAACTTACTCAAAGAATCTCTGATTTAAGAGCAAAGCAGTTATTGTCATAGTTTACATATGTATAATAGCTACTTTTCTATCTTAAACAGTTGTTAAACTGTTAATATCAAAATATTAATTTTACTATTGAAAATAACTAATTGATATCTTCCTAGAGTGTTACAGTCACACCCATGAGAACATTTACTCTATACATGAAATCAAAATACAGTTAAATGTAAAAAATACTCCTAGTTTCTCTGTCAGAAAGGCAAACAGAAAAATTGGCCCTTGCATTTGGGTTAGTAAGAAGCATTGCCTCATTTAGCCTTCTTTCCTTTGTATAGTTAGAAATAACTTGAACCCCTAAAACTACATTACCCAAAATTCCTTTCTGTATTACCTAGAATGCTTTTCCCTTTGTCCACATTTGCGAGGTCACATTTGTATAAGTTACAACGCTCCTCTTTGTTCTGGTTCTCTTCTCTCCAGAAGCGCAGCTGAGTTAGTTGCCTTTTTGCTTTAGCTTTTTTTTTATGCTAGTTGTTAGTAGATGAGCATTTCCTTTCCTTTGGCCCCCTCTTTAAAAAGTTTGCCCCTCATTGTTTAAACCATAAATATCTATATGTTATGTGTTGTTATTATTAAGAAATAGAGAAATATGAAGAACTTGCTAAGAAGCTCCAAACCAAGTCAATATTTCAAGCTAATTCAATGACTATCATGCATATCCATTGGGAATACATGAAGATAATGTCAAAGAATCTCCCAATTAATGTCATATAATAGTTAACAGCATAGAGGGATGTGAAAATATATATTTGAATATATGGCATAGGGAAAAAAGTGAAAAAGGCTAATCAATTACTCACAAGATTTATTCCTCTATATCATGAATAATTTCTTTAAGAAGAAAGTTAGAAAATATTAGACATAGTGGCTATCATATGCTATATATGAAAAAATTTTGAGTAGTGTCACCTCACAAGACAGGAGAAAGTAGTGAAAATGAAAATGGGTCTTCAGAAATCTTAGTAGGAGAAACAACTAAAGAAGACAATCCCCAAGTCATTCATAAATGAAGCTAGGAGAACCAATCGATGAGAAATGGAACCAGAGTGTAGACATGTTTTTAGTGTTTTATTCTCATCCATGATGAGAATGGAATCTGGATTCAGAAATAGTAATCTAAGGGGACATAAAATAACACTTAAAATGATAGCATGAGACTTCAGGATAGAGTTGGATAGCATTTGGGGAACCACATGATACTTTCAGTGATCTTAAGCTGCATCCCACTGTCAAAGTACATTGTAAGATATCTGTTTCCTCACAGTGATGCTATAAGGTTATCAATCATGGAATTTTATAATCAATAGGATAAAAATTAAAAGCTGCACACCAAATTATGCTGAATTAGGAATCAGGGGACTCAAGTTCATTCCAGCTTTGTCTCATCCTAGATCTATGATATAGAATAAATCATTTGACTTACCTCATCTGTAAAACGAGAGTTTTAGACTAGATGCCCTCTGCCATCACTTCTAACTGTCTGTCTCTCTGTCTATCATCTATCTATCTGTCTTTGACTGTCTGTCTATCTATCTATCTATCTGTCTGTCTGTCTGTCTGTCTGTCTATCTGCTTGTCTGTCGATCAATTTCTTTGGAAGGGGAAGGCAAATACCACATTTACCTTTTCTGACTAATATTCTCCATATACTTTGTTTTTCTCTATCAGAAATCTCTTGCTTTTGCTTATAGAGATGTGAACTGCCCCTTTTTTTTAAGTCCATGTCTTTGTTTGTTGGATTACATCTCAGTTGATTTTGCAGTCTCATTGTACAGATAAGCAATGTCTAAATATTTACTATAATCTGAATCATGGTATCTTCCTAAGCTATTAATGGGGAGGGAAATGGAACTAAACTTGTGTGTCTGACTAGAAAAAAAGGCTTGTTAAAGCTTATTTTAGATGTCTCTTCCAAAGTCATGATACAGTAAATTCATCTCCTCAATGATTCATTTGCCTTGCATATCTATTGATTAGATCATTGAGGCAGAGTTCAAACAAGTATAACAACAAGGATGGTTCTATCAAATGTAATGCAACCACCCCAGTCAGATTCTACCCTATGTTTTCCTGCCTCTTATCTTAAAAGACAAAACTCCTGGGGTTTAATTGCAGTTTTAACCCTGCAATAATTAACAGGTTGGGTTTTGTTTTATTATTATATGATAGGATGGATATTTCCTACATATACAATTTAAGTATCCAATTGATTTTCACATTGGGAACACCTTGGCAACTGTTATTTAATAGCTTGCTATAGCTCTGCCAGAAAAATATAAATTTGGCTAGAAAGATAGTTTTAGTGTTATGCCAAGAATATAAATTGGCTTAATTGGAATCCTACTCACTCTTTTCTTGTATCCTCAGATAAAAATCTTTCTTTGATAGTGCATTGTTGTCTTTGTTTTTGTTTTTGTTTTTTAACTAAATACATGCAAGAATGTTTCCCATTATAGTGACCTCTTCAAATCAGAAATCAGAGATATCAAGATAAGGAAAGGATTCTCACTCCTTTTTTGGTATACAGGAGGTTGCATTCCTATTGTTGAGTTTGGGCTTAGATAACTCTTTTATAGTGAAGTCAAATAAAGACTCACAGGAGATAACCTACTCTGTTATCTTCAGGGGCACTAAAAGCTCTTGAGATTTGATATCAAAATGAAATGGACAAATGGAGAAAATATCACAGGATCATAGGCACAAAAATCTAAAAGTGGAAAGGATCTCTGTAATGAGTTGGTCCAAACTCTTTCATTCTTCTGGTGAGGAGCCTTGGGCTGAGAAAAATTAAATGATATTTCCAATGTTCATGGGTAGTTAGTGTCAGAAGCAGGATTTGAACTTAGATCTAAAATATAACAAATATAGGAACAGATCTCCTTTTCCAAGACTCCCTGAAATTATTTAAAGAGACAAGGACTTAACGCAAAATATTTTATAGGTATTCGTGAAATAGGACAGCTAAATGGGTTGGAGTAAGGAAAACTCATCTTCCTGAGTTCAAATCTAGCGTCAGACACTAGCTGTGCAACCTTAAGCAAGTCATTTAACATCATTTGCCTCAGTTTCCCCATCTGTAAAAGGAACTGGGGAAGGAAATGGAAAACTACTCCAGTATCTTTGACAAGAAAACACCAAGATGGAGTTACAAAGAGTCAGATACAACTGAAATAACTCCAGTTATCTTTGTCAAGAAAACCTCAAATGGGTCATGAAGACCCAGACAAAACTGAACAACAACATAATTCATGAAAAAAAATTTAAAAATGATGACCTGATAAAGTTAGAATATTCCATTCCAACTAAATTCCAGAAATTTGGCAGGTTCATTGTACCATAGAGGTAATGTCATCTGTAGGAATTTTGCTAAAAGGAATAATTCTTGGGCACAAGCAAGTATATATATTTGGAAGATGAGCAAAGAATGTCCACTGTGGCTCTTCTGTTCACAAGTAGATCACTGGCCCCTCCTCAAAATACTCCACAGTATGGTTAATGAGCAATCATAGCAAACTATGGTTGCCTAATAGCAGTATACAAAGTTATTGCAATTGTTCTATGTAGATATGAAGGCCTATTTCGAAATCCTTAAAATCACACGTGTTTTTTTTTCTTTTATCACCAAAAGTTTCCAAAGGGATTTGAAAAGCACCATAAAATATTGATATATTTCTACTTAAAAAAAAAACAGTGAACATGTGTCTTTTTTCATCTGTTCTTAAATAACAACACAAGGTCATTTGAAAAGCCTACAGAATGGGTCGAAATAGCTTATCAACACTTAGCTTTGTTCCAATCCTCCCCTTCAGCTAACCAAGATAGATGTTTCAGTAGTAAGAGGAAAGGCCATAGGGCCTCCATGCTGACTAAAATGATTTGCATGGGAACTTTCCTAATTTCCAAACTTACTAACATGCTAATAAAGAGTTCTTGAAGCCAGATCACCAAAGAAAAAAGAAATGCAGGAAATTCCAAGTTAAAAACACCAATCAAAACCCCTAAAAGTCCATTTGCCAAATGGTAATAGGAAGGTCAGTGGTTGAAGAATTACAATCACATAATTCGAATTCACATTTCCCCAATTTGCATTATTCTCTGCCAAATCATCCATGAGCAAAAAAAAATAATCTCTATCTGCATTGATTGGATGAATTTCAAAGACCTTTTCCCCTGATCCTCTGTTTGTGTAGTTTCATATCTTTATGACATGGAATGAACTGCTGGGCGCCAGGTTGCTGTTATCCATTAACTGCTCCTGTTTTCCTAATCATCTCTGACTCCCTCTTTCTCTGTCCTATCTATTATTGTCTTCAGAAAAGAGATGTGAGGTTCCCTTGCTCTGTTCTGGTTTGCATGACATGATTTGTGGATGTGCTTACAAGAGTTTCTCCAATGAACCCTGTATGTTATCTTCTTTCCTCCAACCCTTCCCCCTTTCTCTGTAACCAGAAGAAGAGGGTCATACATCTGTAAAAATGACAGTGCTTATGAAAAATGAGTTTGATACACATGGCTCTCATCAGACACAGACTCATCTTCCATGCCACAGACACTACTTGCTTCCTTCTGATGCAGACTTTGGTCGAAAACCTTGGCAACACCTAATAAATTGCATGGTCCATCAAGGGAGCAAATCATCAAGAAACTGTTTAGATTATCAATGAGTAAAGAAAACAGTATTATCGCTTGCTTTCCCCCCCCAGAAACACAGAGATGTGGTCTTTTCTTTGCTCATCTATTTTTCATTATTTCAACAGCAATGAGTATATTTTTAGAATTTAAAATTCCAACTCAAGAGTTGAAAGAGGAAGCCAGTTGGCTTTCCTTCTTTAGTTGTATGTCATATGCAAACTTTGATAGCTCCAGTCTTTTTTTTTTACTAATATAATTTTATATTGGGATTCTTATCCACACATTTAAAAAATTAAATAAATTAATTTTGGAGCAAAATTAAGCTGCCTGATAGAATTTCTAAAGCAAATTCTATTATGTGAAATTAATCTATTTCATTTTCTTAATGGGAAAAAATCTCAGTAATATTAGATTTCTGTCATGCCTAAGCTTATGAGGAGCTACTTTTTACCTATCTGTAATTATTACAAAAAAACTATTAACTGATGTAAGAAAATACTATCTTGAACAATGTTTTGGATGCCAAAAATATAAAAAATTTTAACTTTGCTAGAAATATATGCATTATACAACATTGTATGGTGACTCTTTCCGTTACTCCCTTCGATAAATATCCCCCACAAAAAACCTGAAAAAACTTTAGTCAAATTATTTTGTAATAATGACAGATTATGATTTTTGCTTCTCTTCTATAGATGAGACTGAAAATTGCCAAAGAATTAAGTCATTTTGGAGGAATCATCAAGTATAACTACTTAGTTCTATGAGATACTACAGCAGTATTTTTTTTTTAAACCTTTGTACTTAGGTGTATTGTCTCATAGGTGGAAGATTGGTAAGGGTGGGCAATGGGGGTCAAGTGACTTGCCCAGGGTCACACAGCTGGGAAGTGGCTGAGGCCAGGTTTGAACCTAGGACCTCCTGTCTCTAGGCCTGACTCTCACTCCACTGAGCTACCCAGCTGCCCCAGCAGTATTTTTTAACTGCTCTAAAAAGCTAATTGTTTAGATACTATCCTGCATGATTTCCTGCTAATTTGTCAAAGGCAAGCTATACTGACCATGTTCACTGAAATCTCTGGGTAATTATGGAAGCCAAACAAAATGAAATATCAACTCAAAAATCTGGGAAGACGTGTATGTACTGATGCAGAGAAAAGTGAACAGAATAAGGAGAGCAATTTATACAATAACAGCCATGTTGAAAAGGCAATCAACTTTGAAAGACTTGGGAACTTTGATTAATTCAATGACTAATCAAAGTTCCAAGAATATTCATAATGGAACATGTTCCCCATCTCTTTATAGAGACATGATAGACTCAGTGTGCAGATTGAGACTTATCTTTTTGGACATGACCAATGTGGGAATTTGTTTTGTTCAGTTATTCTCATTTGTCCAAAAACAAACAAAATCCTGAACGGGGTGGGGGGGGGGAGGGGTTGATTTTTTTGCTTTCTCGATGAGAAAAGAGAAGATGGAGAAGGGAAGAAGGTGGATGTTCATTTGGAAAAAAATACAAAATATTAACTCAATGGAAATATTTACTTCAAGGCTTGGAAATCAGGTCTTCTGTCATGTCAGCAAATATTTTAAATGCCTACTGTATGCCAAGCATTCAAAGCCTGAGTGTATTGTTACCCAGGGTAAGCCACATGACCCCTCTCAGCCTCAGGTTTTTTATTTGTACAATGGGGGAAATAGTAATACCTACCTCACAGGATTAAATGAGATAATGTATGTAAAGTGATTTGCAAAGTGTAATATACTATGTGTGTGCTAGGTAGTAGTAGTAGTAGTAGTAGTAGTAGTAGTAGTAGTAGTAGTAGTAGTAGTAGTAGTAGTAGTAGTAGTAGTAGTAGTAGTAGAAGAACTCTAATAATGGGCAAAAAATTGTGTTCTAGAATATGTTATGTTTTAAGGGTTTGATAAGGAAGGGCTCCTTGGAGAAATGGGCTTTGATGGGCCAAAAAAAATGCTATTTAGAAAAAGTAAAACAATATAATGTTGAAATTGTAAAATATCTCTTTAAAAAACTCTTATCTTCCATCTTAGAATCAATACTGGGTATAGGGTCCAAGAAAGCAAAACAGTAAGGGCTAAGCAATGGGGATCAAGTGACTTGCCCAGAGTAACACAGCTACAAATTTGTGTGTCTGAGGTCAGATTTGAACCCAGGACATCCTGTCTCTAGTCCTGGCTCTCAGTCCACTGAGTCACCCAGCTGCTCCCCACTGTAATATATTTTTGTTGAGTTAACACTATTTAGCTTCCCAAAGGAAAATTTCCTGAAAAGAAGGACCTAGACTATAAAAACCTCTCATGCTCTCATACTTTCTTCTCCAGACTTTAAGTGGATACCACCAAACATTTCTCAGTTAAATTCCCTCTAGGTATGGCATAGCCAATGAATTTCTCTTACTCAAAGGTCACAAGATGTCTTATGACAAGTTAATTAATTCATGGTCTATGTCAAGCAAGTTGGTTCCAACTATTGATGATCTGGTGATTCTTCTGATTATTAGAGATTATAAGACCATAAGCTAATCTATTTCATCTATGACACTTATCCACTTGAGATCAAGATATAACAATATACAACATGCTTCTTAACATAGGTGGTCAGGAGCTCACAGCCATAGGTTCATGGCCACAGAGTGACCAGGTGGGAAGGTGTTGTGTGCAGATGCAAAGCATGGAATCCCTGCAAAGGTACAGGGATGGCCTCACCCAGAGTTCCAGGGGACCCCCCTGGAGAACTTTGGGTGAGGGGCAGTTGAGAAGGGTTGAAGACAGTTAATTTGTGGGATTGGATGTGAGCAGGGACTCTGCTTGTTTCTCCTGACTTGGGGTTTCTCCTGAGAAACCATTATAGCATAAGCTAGTGATTTCTACTCATAAGATTAGCCTATTTGTTAGTACTATTCTTCATTAATATAATTATATAATTATTTAGTAAATAGAGAGTAAGATATTTATCTATAGCAAGAGAGCCAGTTTTAGTTAAATGCTTCATCCCTCCAGTGAGGAGGGGGAAGGGGGCATCAATTTAACAGTTTAGGGTCACCTTTCCTTTATTCAATATACCTTCATTAACTTCCCTAATTTTCCTTGTTAATTCCTAATATAACTTTTTACCTTCAAATCTGTGCCTGATAATTATTTGGAAGATACTTACAATTCAGTCTGAACTTCTAGATTGAATCCTGTTGGCTGCCAGTTTAAGATCTCTTCTGTCCTCAACAGTTAGATAAATAATTTCTATATATCTCCTCTAACTGACCTGAGAGGAATATAAATTTAAGAAAGAAACATTATTGGGGTTTCAGCCATAACAGAAACTCACCAGAAGAATCTTATTCCTGTCTTCATTACCAACTGAAGAAGAAGCAGTTAGAGGGGGAGGGGTTTGAGAGCCAGGAGTGTTTTACCCCCTCCTTTCCTCACTGTAGCCTGTCAATCTAGGGCTCTTGACTTAAAGATATATTTGGCCCTGAAAACATTTATCTGCTTCTCCAAAACTATCTGTTATTATCATCATAACAAAGGGAGTTTAAGACTTGTCCCCCCAACCTTGAGACTCATAGTAATTCCTTTTCACTCAAAAACCTCACTGGGGAAAGAGTTCCTATTTTATTCATGCCTTTTGTAGGCACACTCAATCCCAAGGAGTTAAAAAGCTTTTAATCATAGCAGAGTAATTCAACAGGAAAAATCCATGGAATACCTGGACATGCTCCAAGTAGAGGAACGGGACCTTCCATTCCTCCTCGTGACTCATTTCTGGAAGCATGTCTACTGACATTCCACGCAGATTGCCAGCATGTAGAGCATCCCCAGCATTTGCTTATGCACAGGGCTCCCCTTACCCAGTTGCCCCTTTATTGACTATCATTTCCTAGTGACTTCTCAATCCAGTTGTAAAATATCTTGAAATTATCTTTGCATCTATCCTCATTATAACAGATGAGGAAACCAAAGTCAGGCTGGTTTTAGAAAACCATGGGAAGACCAAAATGAACTGATACAAAGTGAAGTGAGATGTCCCAGATCACTGTACACAATAACAGTAATATTGTAATAATGACCAACTATGAAAGACTTAGATATCTGATCAATACAATGATCCAAATTAATTTCAAAGGACTCATGATGAATGCTATCCACCTCTAGAGAAATACTTGATGAACTTCAAGTGGAAAATGAAGTACTGTTTTCTGACTTTCTTCATTTTTCTTGTGTTTTGCAAAAGATATGGCTAGTATGGAGTTATGTTTTGCATGATTTCACAGGTATAATTGATATACTGCTTGCCTTCTCAGTGGATGCAGGAGGAATAGGAGGGAGGAAGAGAGGGATTTGGGACTCAAAATAGTTTGTAAAAGAAAGTTAAAAAATAATCAAATTAAAATTTATTTTTTAAGAATCATTTACTATACGTTATTTAGATAGATAGTTTCTAGATAAAGTTTCTGAAGTTATTTAAACCAAGAGTGTAATTTTGATCTCCATCTTCCTAATGAAGATATGATTTTGTTCCATGGCTTTCATCCATCCATCTGCTCATCCATCACTACTAACCCCACAATAAATACATGATCCCAAGGAGCCTAGATCAAAAGCCCCAGAGATAGAGATGAGTCAGTCCAAGCTCATCAACGTTACTGGCAGAGCAACTCAAAAATATCCCTAATGATGCAGTTATAGTTCCATCCCTTATTCAGAAAATATTTATTAAGGGTATTACATACCAGGCACTATGATAATTGCTAAGATATGAATACAAAGAATTAAACAATCCCTACCCACAAGAATCATGTATTCTGGTGATAACAAATGCATATCAAGAACATATTGAAATATATACAGCATACATATATAAATATATACAAAGATATTAAAATACAAGGAAGTTGGGGAGATATGAAAATTCAAAGGGTAGTGCTAGAGATATATCATAAAGGAAGAGATTGAGATTAAGAGAGAGTGCATTTCAGGCATGAGAGTAGCATTTCAATGCTACTTCTAAAGGGCTTGAAAGTTGTTAATAGCTATCCTACAAAGTGTTGTATGCAATGAATTTGCTTTACATTTATCTTAAGCTGACTTGAGTCAGTGGTGACTATATTCATGCAAAATTCAATGCAAAAATTCCTTTTGAATTATGTTTTATTTGGCAGTCTAGGTCAACTTCTCCATCATGCCCCCAGGAATCGCTTCATCAGGAACCTCATCATCCTGCAAGCTGGCATCAGCCTTAATACCCATACCTCATGAGTACCCTCACTACCCTCTCCCTCTGATCAGAGAGAGGAAAGAAGAGGTTTTCACAAAGTCACCAATAAAAATGTGTACAGGTCAGATATTCCTTCTTCTTCCCCTCCACTCCCACTCCATGGCCACACTCCTTTATATGTCTCTATTATGTTCCTACATTGGTTGCCTTTCTCCTATCCCACTCTGCTTTTCAGATTCTTTTTGTGTGGCATTTTCCCTTTATTTGCTTATGAGCTCATTAGGGGCAATTTATAGCTTTCCTTTTGTATGTAGAAATGCTACCCATTCCCTATCTCACTTCCCACTTCTCATATAAAACTGGAATATTTCTTCTTTACCAAGGAAGAGAATCCAATACCAAAAGGCTTTGGGACTCAAGTTACCTCCAATTTTTATTTGTGCCTTCAATGTTTAGCACAGTACCTAGCACATAGTAGGCACTTAATAAATGTTTATTGACTAACTGGCTGGCACTTTTGATTTATGATCATGACAGCTAGGAAAACTGTTCTTTTGATACCAATATTACTCAAACAGGTAGAGAAATACATGAAGGGTCTATAATTTCCTCCAGGTGTGAGGAACTCATCAAGATCTAGGGCTAGAAGGGCACTTAGTCTGACTTTTTCATTTTAGAGATGAGGAAACTGAAGTGCAAAGAGATTATGACTTATTATTATGCTAAAAAGTAACACAAATAGTAAATGTCAGAGCTAGGATTAGAACTCAGATCTCTTGACCAAAAAGTCAGTGTCCTGTCCATTATGTCTCACTGACAAGTTCTAGGAGGTTGCCTGAGATATATAAGTGATGTTCCAATGGTCACAGTTAGTAACTAACTGCCAGGTGAATTAGAACCCAGGTCTTCCTGTTTCTATTCTCAGCAACTATTCTACCTCCTTGCTATACTGTCTAATGCTACGTTTTGGAAATGAGGTAATAAATTACCTCATAACATTAAAATGATGATATCCAGGATCCCAACTCTGCCACATATAATCTAACAAAGTTCTAAAACATGATAATGTAATAAAGAAGATCAGAGAGGAATTTAATGTGCTCCTTCATCTAATTCTCCACCAAAGTAAAAAAATAATTGAATCTTCAGGTCCTCAGGAAAACAAAAAAGTTATAGAAAGGAAGTAGAAACCTGCCCAACCTTTGGTAAATGGGTCTGAAGCCTAGAGGTACTCTTAGGTAGATGATTATTTGTAGAGACACTGCTCACATTTATATTTCTCAGAGCACAGAAGGAGAAGAAGAGTCATCTCACAACCACCAGGATCCCATGCTGAGGAGGAAGAGGAAGGGGTTCCCTTACCAGTTAACTAAAACCTTGTTGTTCAGTCCCCTTGGGTGAGGAGAGAAGGAATTCATAATTGGAAATTATTTAAAAAGAGACAAGGAAGCATTATATAGTCCAATATCTTCATTGGACTTCTGGGAGCCCAAAAGAGTAATCAAAAATGAAGGCAGAAAGTGTCACCTAGCACAATCACCCCATCTAGAACTACAAGGGTAATGGCATCCAAACTACAGATGAGACAGGGTCAAACTAGAAATAATGACTCTATCAAAGAGTATAAAAGAAGTAGAACCTAGCCTTGACACAATCCCAATCTAGGAAATGGGATTAGTAATGTGTGTGGGATCCATATTGCTGAGAGAGTTTCAAGCTGTAGAGAGGGGTTCAAGTTGGATAAAAGAATTCCATAGTGCCCCTCAGAACTCTAAGAGAGGGGGCAGTTAAAGGCAGTTGGAGTCCTATGAATCCCACATGTGAGTAACAAAAGAAAATACCAAACGTAATAAAAAAGAGAAACCCAAGAGATAAAGAATAATTCCACTACAAGTACAGAAAGACCCTCAGAGAAAATAATAATTTGGCCATAAGAACTATAGAGGTAATTGGAAAATGTGAAACAAGCAATAAAACATTAATTGAAAATGAAAGATGCTCTGGAGAAATAAAAGAGAAACCAATAAATGGCTTAGAAGAGACGGTAGAAATCATTTAGCAAATAGCAGACTTTGAAAAATAATATGGGATAATAATAATTGAATAATTCTGTGAAAAAATATTAGAAAAAGATCGAAAGACTAAAAAAGACAGAATTATAAAGATATCTACTATCAAAAAAATGAAATCTGAAAAACAAGTCAAAGAAAAACAAGTAGGAATCATTAGACTGTCTGAAGCACATACCCAAACAAACCAACCAGCCTCTGGATACCTTATTTCAAGAAATCATAAAAGCATCCAAATCAGTCAGTCAGTATTATTATATGCTTACTGTTTTCCAGGAAGAAGACAATGTGAAAAATAGAAAAAGGGCTTTTTAAACTCTTGTCTTCCATGTTAGAATCAATACTGTATATTGGTTCCAAGAAAATAAATAAAGTGGTAAAGGTTAGGCAAATGGAGATTAAGTGGCTTGCCCAAGGTTATGTAGCTAAGAAGAGTCTGAGGTCAAATTTGAATCCAGGACCTCCCATCTCTAAGACTGGCTCTATATCCACTGAGGCACCTACATGTCCTGCTAGTTATGTCCTGAAAGAAAGACTAACTTTCTTACACCCAGAAATGCAATAGCCAAATGATAAATAATTCATGTCAAAGAAAACTACTGTTAGCAGAAACCTCCAAGAGTTCAAAGACCAAGGATCCATAATTAGGCTCAAACTAAATGTAACAAGAACTACTATAAAGGAGAGAAAATCTTGGAAATATAATATTCAAAAAAGTAAAAGCTTTTGATCAAGAATATCTTTCTTTGAAATAATGAGTCTAATCTTAGGGGTTGGGGAAAGATTAGGAAGGGAGAGAATTACCTTTAATAGAGAGGTAGACTTTCAAACAATCCTAATGAAAAGACCAGAGCTGTGTAAAATCTTTGAAATGTAAAATTGTAAACAATAGATATTTAGAAAGGGAAATACATTGGAGCAATGGGAAAGACTTAAATGATGATATTCTTATGTGGTGAAAAAAGACAAAATCTTTCAAAATCCCATTGTATTCAAGGATCATAGAGGAAGTTCAGAAATACACAGGATTTGGGTGAGGGTTTTTTCCATTATGTTGGTTTTATGAGAAGGAAGAAAAGGGAAAGAAAAAGAAATGTACCTGAGAAGAAATAAGGAAAAAATAATAAGGAACATACTATTTCACGTAATTGAGGTACACAAGAAGAATATACTCAACATGGAAAACGGTAGAAGCTGAGAGGATATAAAAGGGCTTAATAGGGATGAAAGAGTATAAGCAAGAGATTTTCAAGGGATGGTAAGAATTATTGGGTGGGGGGCTAGGAAGGAATAATAATGAAGTGAAAAAAGGAAATAAGAAATTACTTTCAATGAAATCTTTAAAAATAAACAGAAGAAAGACAAAGGAAATACAGAATGGGACACAGGCAAGGCATTGTTAGTACTATCCCAATAAATTTAAAAATATTTTAACAAACTGCTCTGTATTAAATAGTCATGATTTCACATAGAATGTTCTTTCTGTTCTGTATATATAAACACATTGATGTTTGTTGATGGTTGTCAAATTCCTGATGTCTTTTAAAAAGAGAAGTTTATTTTCTAAAGACATAAGCTATCTAAAATGGGTGAAAGGATCTAAGAAATAATTGAAATCAAATAATCACTATGCAAGGGCAGAAAAACCACTAGGTTCTCCTCCTTACTTTCCCTCCCCCATACTCACACCCACCATATTTCTGGTCTTGTATGCTTTCTTTTTTTTTAATTTCTTAAAAATATTTTTCCATGTTTACATATTTTGTTTTCTTTCTCTCTCACCCAGATCCAATAAGCATTTCCACTGGGTTATACAAATGTTAGCACTTATACCTATTTCCAAATTATTCATTTTTGCAATAAAGCAATCTTTTAAAACCAAAACACCAAATCATATATCCATATAGATAAATGTTAAGTTATCTGTTTTTCTTTTGTGTTTCCACTCCCACAGTTCTTTTTCTCGATGTGGATAGCATTCTTTCTCATAAGTCCCTTGGGATTACCTTGTATTGGCAAAGTCCATTACATTGTATTGTTCCACAATGTTTCACTTTCTGCGTATCCTCATATGCTTTCTAAGAGAAATGGGAATCAAAGATTTCCTTGACCACTAAGCTAACATCATATCAAATAGGTGAAAGCCTTCTTAAATATGAAGACATTTGGGCTAGTAGATGAGCTGTCATTATTAATTCTGATTTTTTTTAGCTGAGTTTAGTTCAGAATTTATTTCATACAGTCATTCTGCAGCATTCTTCCTTCAAACTCTCCAGAGGACACAAATGTTGGTAACAAACATCATCAAGTAAAGTAGATAAAGTTAGAAAGTCAGCAATAATAGAACCAGGGAGATAGTACATACTCCGGCTACAGTACTAGAAACAAAAAAGACAATAAACAAGTTTGGAGTCAGTATAATTATAAAGCAATCTTGGTTTAAAGAAAAGGGAAGTAATGGAAAGAGTCCTGGATCTGGAGTCAGATTACTTGGCTTCAAAGCCAATCTCTGACATTTATTACCTTTGTGACCTTGGATAAGTACCTTAACCAAATCACAAAGTTTGGTATATAACAACAACAATAATAACAGGTAACATTTACATAGCACATATCAGGCATTGTACTAAGCGCTTTACAGTAATTACTGTCCCTCAGTGGTAGTACTATTACTATACTTTCCAAATGAGGAAGCAGATTATTTCACTTTCTAGGCTCACACAACTAGACAGTATTTGAGTCTAGATTTGAATTTACATCTTCCTGACTGGAACTGGTATTTTTTACACTGCACCACACAGCTGCTTTAGTAAACATCTAATAAATACTTTTCTATTCATTCATTCATTAATGACATTTCACAATCATTAACCTCCCTGAGCTTCAGGTGTCTCACAGATGAAATGAAGAGAACTAGATGGACTCTGAGTTCCCTACCAACTCTAAATCTATGATCCTATGAAAGTATACCTCCCTACTTTTAGGTTGAAAAGGTGAGGGACTATGGATATGGAATGCTGCATACATATGGTGCCCAGATGTGTAGATGAGTTTTATTTAACTTTTTTCTTTGTTAAAAAATAGGATTCATGGGGAGGGAGAGTGTTGTGAGGTCTGGAGATGAGGACAAAATTTTATAATTGTAAGTGGCTCTAATATAAAAAAGGCATTGATCAATACATGATATATGTTTAAAGTGAGCAATAAAAAAGTAATCATTTCAGTTTGCTAATCACGAAAGCTCTTTTACTTGTTCACGTTATGAAATTTACCCACTTAAAGTGTCTAGGTTCTCTCCTGTCTTAATCACTGGTATTTTGTAGTTTTCTCAGGTTGACTCTGCACTTAACAGATGTTCATTTTAAGTAACTCCACAACATTATAAATTATAATAAATTAAATTGCTAAATTAAGGGCTTGACAAAATGGCTCACTAAATGTGTCCTCAGTATGGGTAGGGCAGAGAGAGGGGGATGGTTAAGAGTACAAAAAGCAGTATGTGAAGGTCCCAAGAAAGAAAAAAAGTCTTCTGTGTTTCAGAAAGTGGCTCTGTCATAGAAAAGTTATGCCTGTTCTTAAAGTAGCTGGACCAGCTGCCTCCCATGTGCCACAAATGTTCTTGTCTCCTATTTCTCCTGTTCAATTATTGTGTCTATAAATTGCAGGAGGCCACCTGTGCAATGCACTCATCCAGAATAGCCCCAAAGGAAGCATTAACATATCAAGCCTCATAAAGCACAAATCCTTAAATGTAAAAACTGACACTTTCATCCGCTCCGGTCTACATCTATATAAAATTTGAGAAAAAAATTAGAAACACTCAAGGACGGATCATCTTTCTACATGCTATGAAATGCCTAATTGCCATTGCACAACTTTGGCTTTTCAAAACCTAGGATTCCAGGTTAGGGTCCTTAATTGAAAAAGAAGCCTAAATCTCTGCTTCAGAGATTATATAGCATCACTATATATACGCACCCTGCTAACTTATTTCCATCATCACCAATTCATAACCCTGATTAACACAATCATGAAAATAAGCACCTGCTAAAGTACCTAACAAAAATCAGTAAATAATAATAAGTAATTAAATATTTTTGGTTTCCTTCTTTTTGTTTGTTTGTGTAGGACTTGTACTTTCACATGTAAGCCTCTGTTCTTATTACACATCAAAATATTAGTAGATTGTTAGCTATCAAGTTTACAAAAAAAAGAAAAACAATTTAAATAGGATCATAGTTTGAGGACAAGGAGAAACTCAGGGGTCGTCTAGTCCAACAGCCTCCTTCATTTTACAGAGGAAGAAAGTAGGTATAGAAAGGTTCACTGATTGCCTAAAACCAGCTAGCAAGTGTTGGAGTCACTATTTGAATTCGGGGCCTGTGATTCCAAATTCAGTACACCAAATTCAGTAATTTTTCATTATTTTCCTCGTAATCTGTTTTTTGTTGAGAAACACTTGGGGAGAAATTCTACTGGACCATTAAGTTGAAAACAAATGTTTTGCTTGAATTTGGCCTGATGCACCTATCTACATGGAAATGATTAGAAGCAAATTGGTCCATAAACTGAGCCATTCTTAATATTAATTATTGCTGTTGTTGTTCACTTGTTTTTCAATCCTGTCCAACTTTTTGTGATTCCATTTGGAGTTTTCTTGGCAATGACATTAGAATATTTTGACATTTCCTCCTCCATCTCATTTTACAGATGAATAAACTGAGGGAAACAAACTTACGTGACTTACTCAGGGTCACATAGCTAGTAAGTGTCTGGGGTCAGATTTGAAGTCAGGAAGATCAATCTTTCTGGTCTCAGGAACAGCACTCTATCCACTGAAGCTGACCCAGCATGAAAGTTCATTAAGAAATGAATTTTATCAATAAAAGTACTATCACAAGATGGAAGAGTAGAGGCAGCGGCATTCTTCCAACATCCCCCTCCAAGAAACTTTAAAATAACATATTTAACAGAATTCTGTAGAGAAAAAAAAAAGATAGGGGTGAGACAGTTTTCAGACCAAGATCATTTAGGGAGTCATCAGAAGGTGTCTGTGACACTGAGGTGGAGGCCAGGTCAGATCACGTTCTGTTGCTAAACCATCAGCAGTTTGGGGAGCTCTCAGCCAAAAAAGAATAAAGAGATGGGACGATTGGTCAGAAAGAGATTATGGTGAATGATTTTCTGGCCCTTGGGATAGGGCTGGGCACTATTTGGCAACTCCATTGCCCATACACAGTTCTGAGTTGCAGTTCCAAGATGAAGAAGAATGCTTGTGGTCAGTCACAGAAAGGAGGGGCCCTGGTCATAGATCTAGGGCAGAAAGGATTACTAGCATTTGCAAAGGCAGAGGATTAGGGGGTCTTTACAGAGTACAGACAAAGGATCTGGCCAGGAGAACGGTGATCACATTTCTCCCTGGATCACACCACTTTGGAGGCACCAAAAATTTTACAAAATTCCAGAACTATGCCTGAAAATAGTAGTTAAAAATGCCTAAAGTTAGTGTATGAGGGTGAGTATCAATGATGTTAGGGTGTGTATCTGGACTCCCCATTTGATAGCTTTCAATGGACCAGTACAGCTAACCACTCAGCCTCACCCCGGGGAATAAACTCAAAGAGGTTCCCAAACTGGCAAGCTTTAGTGGGGATGTTGAAGGAAGGCGTTGGGGTTCTGTTGTGACCCTAATGGGTTGAATCCCACCCTCAGAGCCAGCTGTATCAAGATAAGCCTCCCCCCTCCTAAGTTCAAGTAGCTTTGCCCTTCAAGATGACTTTTGGACTTAGTCTTCCCCTCAGCCACCAGATCAGTCACCTCCCCCTCAATGTAACTGCTCCAGACTCTAAGTATCAAAACTATACAGGGTTTATTAAAGGATAAATTGAATTCAGGGTACAGGGGAAAAGGTATAGGGGAATCAAGGATGGAGGGAAGGGATGAACTTCACTATCAACTATGTCTTCTCCCCAAGAGAGCAGCTCTGGACTTCTGGGGCTTGGTCACAGTAGCCAACCCTCTTCCTCCACAATCTCCTATCAAATAAATCTAAACTAATATAAGAGGAAAGTAACAGGATAAAATGATTCAAGCAGGATCAGGGAAGAGACACACCCCCCCCATTCAAGCTCACTCCCCCAGGAGTCTGGGCTCTCCAGCCAAAATGTAGAATTGCTCTTCAATGTCTTCTTTGTTGGTAAATGAAGGTAGTAGAAATTGATGTTGGTATTTGTTATCTCCCAATAGTCACTAAAAAAAGGGGTACAGAGGAGCCAGATTCACTCAAGATCCACCCAAAATCACTCCCCCAACCAAAAAACCAACACCTCCCCCCCTCCCAGTCAGGTCAGGAGTGAAGTGACAGTTGAGAAAACTCCTCCTCCTCTGTGGCCCCTCCTTTCACATTCCGAATGTGCAGTATTCCCCTGGGCTGTTTCAGGGTCCATTCCAACTCCAACTGCCTGCTCCCCTTTGCAAATTTCAGTCCACACTGTTACATTAGGGACAGTGCTTCCCCACCTGCTGGAAAGCAGAACTCAACATTAACACTAAGTTCAAAGTAAAAAATGGGATAAAAAAAAATAAACCAACAATAAAAAAATAATAATTTGACCATAAAAATAACTATGGTGACAGGATGATTAAGACACAAACTCAGAAGAAGACAAAACGGGTATAAGCAAAGCCTTAAAGGAATGAAAATCAAATTTGACACAATTCCAAAATGAATTCCTAGAAGAATTAAGGGAAGAAAGAAATTAGGGGTTCTTAGAGCAAGTCACTTAACTCTAGTTGCCTAGCTCTTGACACTCTTCTTCCATGGAACTGATACTTAGTATCAATTCTTTTTTAACATTTATTAATATTTATTTTTTAGAAAAGTTAACATGGTTACATAATTCATTCTCTTACTTTCCCCTTCACCCCCGAGCTCTGCTCCCCCCTCCCCCCCATGGCTGATGCATATTTCCACTGGTTAGTATCAATTCTAAGACAGAATGTAAGGGCAAAATTTTTTTTTAATTAGAATTGGGAAACTGGAAACAAATTATTCCATGATACCTCAGGAAACAATAAAACAAAGTTGAAGGGATAAAAAATAAAAGAAAATATGAAATATCTCACTGTAAAAATAACTGATCCAGAAAATCAATTGAGAAATAATTTAAGAATTTTTGACTACCTGAAAGTCATGATTGAAAAAAGACTACAAAATTTTCAAGGAAAACTGCTATGATATCCTAGATCTAAAATAGATATTGAAAGAATCAACTGATAACCTTCTAAAAGAAATCCCAAGTGACTTCCGGTTAAGATGGGGGCAGAGTAAGGAGCAGCTGCTCGATCTCTCCTAACCAAAGCATACAGGACACCTCAAGGGGAAATAAAAATGAATCCAGATGAACGAAGGAACCCCACAACAGGGCGCAGCATTGAATGTAAGCAGAATCGGGGCATTTCCACGCTATAAAGGGGTGAAACAGCTCTCACTAAAAAGCGAGAGGAAGAAGCCCCTCCCCCACCCCCCACACCACACACCTCGAACAACACCAACACACAAGAGTGAAAACAGGACTGGGGCAACCAGTAAATCACTAGCAGCCCCAGGACTTGTACCTGTGTGCGGCAAGATGAGGGACCCCAAGTGGCTGGGGGGCGCTCACGGACTTTTTTGAGCTTCTGCTTGGGCCATGAGGAAGATCTCTAACACAGGGACTTCCCCCCCTACCCCCCCCCTGCAGGTGAAGGCATTGCCTCAGGCTCGAATAAAGATCTCCAGCCCACAGACTTTCCCTAGCTTCTGCATGGGTGAAGGCAGTGCCCTAGGCTTGAATAAAGATCTCCAGCCCTGGCTTGGACCTCAAGTGAAGACCCTGAGCAGACCAGAGCACGGCTGTGAAAGCAGCCCCTGAGACTGCTGAAGGAGCCTCGGGCAGAGGGGCAGACCAGGGACTACCAGGAGGCCTGACCCCTAGGACAAGGAGACCAGAGCCCTGGGGAGCTTAGAAAGCACAGGCAGACCCTGAGTGTGAAGACAAAGCTGAAAAGGGGCAGGGCTAATAACGGCAAGCTGAGAACTTCAGAAGAAGAAAAAGATTATCAAGAAAAACTCTGGAACACTCAACAACTTTTACACAGAGAAAATCCAGACAACAGAGGAGGACAAACAAGTAATCATATCCAAACCTTACCAAAAAAATGAAACCTGGTCACAAGCTATTGAAGAGTTCAAAAATGAGATGTTGAAGAAGATGGAAGAGATCTGGCAAGAAAATAACAGCTTAAAAGGCAGAATTTTGCAATTGGAAAATGAGGCTCAGAAATCAAATGAACTGATAATCAAATCAAACACCAGAAATGACCAGATTGAAAAGGAAAACTAAAAGATTATAGCCGAAAACAAGTCCTTAAAGGCTAGAATTGAAAAATTAAAACATAATGATCTCTCAAGACAACAAGAACAAATAAAACAAAGTCAAAAGACTGATAAAATAGAAGGAAACATGAAATATCTTAATGAGAAAGTCACAGACCAAGAAAGCCAGTCGAGAAGAGACAATTTGAGAACCATTGGTCTTCCAGAAAAGGCAGAAATTAATAGAAACTTGGACTCCATACTTAAAGAAATTATTCAGCAAAATTGCCCTGACGTTCTACAACAAGAGGGCAATATGGACATTAAAAGGATCCATAGATCACCCTCTACACTGGACACAGAAAAGTCAACACCAAGGAATATAATTGCAAAATTCAAGAGCTTTCAAGTTAAAGAAAAAATCTTACAAGAAGCCAGAAAGAGACAATTCAAATATCAAGGAGCACCAATCAGGATCACACAGGATCTGGCAGCCTCCACGCTAAAAGACCGCAAGGCTTGGAACACGATATTCAGAAAGGAAAGAGAGATCGGCCTTCAGCCACGGATCAACTACCCATCGAAACTGACTATATACTTCCAGGGGAAAGTATGGGCATTCAACAAAATTGAAGATTTCCAAGTTTTTGCACAAAAGAAACCAGGACTAAATGGAAAGTTTGATACCCAACCACAAAAATCAAAAGAAACATGAAAAGGTAAATAAGAAACAGAGGGAAAAGAATGAAAACTTATAATTTTTTAAATTTGACTCTTTAAGGGCTTAAATAAGATCTAATTATCTGTATTACTATGTGGAGAAATGCTATGTATAATTCTCTGTAGTGAACTCTATTCATTATTATGATATTCACTATTATAGCAACCATAAGAATAATTCATAGGGAGAGGAGAGGATACTAAATGGTCTAAGATGACATGGGGGATGGGAAAGAGGGGGGGAATAGTAGGGGACACCAAGAAAAATCTGAGTAAATAAGAAAAATAGGATATTCTATTACACAAAAAGAGGGCATGGGAAGGAGAGGGGATAAATACTATTATAAGAAGGAGAGGAAGAGAGCATTAAGAGGGAATAATCAAACCTTACTCTCAGTGTAATCAACCCAGAGAGGGAAGAGTAGCTTTATTATCCATTCGGATAAAAAACTCTATCTAACCCTACTGAGAAAGTCAGAAGGGACAAACCAAAGGGAGCAGGGGAGTGGGGAGGTCAAAAAAGGGAGGGGAGAAGAAGGGGGAGGGAATTCATTAGGCCTTTAAAAAACAAAAATAGGGGAATAACAAGGAAGGGGGCAGAAAGAGAAGTCAATCAAGGGAGGAGATAAGGGATAGGGCTCAAAGCAAACCACTGGTTTAAAAGAAAATAGTGTAAGAAGAAGGGGTGGGTCTAGGGGAGGATACAAAAATGTCAGTGAATGCACAACTGATAATTGTATCTCTGAATGTGAATGGGATGAACTCACTCATAAAACGGAAGCAAATAGCAGAGTGGATCAGAAACCAAAATCCTACCATATGTTGTCTACAAGAAACACCTATGAAGCAGGTAGACACACACAAGTTTAAGGTTAAGGGCTTGAGCAAAATCTTTTGGGCATCAAATGAAAAAAAGAAGGCAGGAGTGGCTATTATGATCTCTGACAAAGCCAAAGTAAAAATAGATATGATTAAAAAAGACAGGGAAGGTCATTACATCCTGATTAAAGGCAGTATAAACAAGGAGGAAATAACACTGCTCAATATGTATGCACCAAGTGGCATAGCATCCAAATTCATAGAGGAGAAAACTGCAGAGCTCAAGAAGGAAATAGATAGTAAAACCATAATACTTGGAGATCTAAATATTCCTCTTTCAGATCTAGATAAATCAAACCAAAAAATAAACAAGAAAGAAGTAAGAGAGGTGAATGAAGTCCTAGAAAAATTAGATTTAATTGATATGTGGAGAAAAATAAATAGGGACAAAAAGGAATACACCTTCTTTTCAGCTGCACATGGTACATTCACAAAGATTGACCATGTAATAGGACATAGAATCATTGCAAACAAATGCAAAACAGCAGATATAATAAATGTAACCTTCTCAGATCATAATGCAATAAAAATAATAATTAGTAAGGGCACCTGGACAGGAAAATCAAAAACCAATTGGAAATTAAACAATATGATTCTCCAAAACCAATTTGTCAAAGAAGAAATCATAGAAACAATCAACAATTTCATTGAAGAAAATGACAATGATGAGACATCCTACCAAACTCTGTGGGATGCAGCCAAGGCAGTACACAGGGGGAAATTTATATCCTTGAATGCATATATTAACAAATTAAGGAGGGCAGAGATTAATGAATTGGGCATGCAACTCAAAAAAGTAGAAAGCAAGCAAATTAAAAATCCCCAGATGAAAACTAAATTAGAAATACTAAAAATTAAGGGAGAAATTAATAAAATTGAAAGTAAAAGAACTATCGAATTAATAAATAAGACTAGAAGCTGGTATTTTGAAAAAACAGATAAAATAGACAAAGTACTGGTCAATCTAATAAGAAAAAGGAAAGAAGAAAGCCAAATTGAAAGTATTAAAGATGAAAGGGAAGACCTCACCTCTAATGAAGGGGAAATTAAGGCAATCATTAAGAACTATTCTGCCCAATTATATGGCAATAAATATAACAATTTAGGAGATATGGATGAATATCTACAAAAATATAAATTGCCTAGATTAACAGCAGAAGAAATAGAATACCTAAATAATCCCATATCAGAAAAAGAAATTGAACAAGCCATCATAGAACTCCCTAAGAAAAAATCACCAGGACCTGATGGATTCACAAGTGAATTCTATCAGACATTCAAAGAGCAACTAATCCCAATACTATACAAATTATTTGATATGATAAGTAAAGAAGTAGTCCTACCAAATTCCTTTTATGACACAAATATGGTACTGATTCCAAAGCCAGGTAGACCAAAAACAGAGAAAGAAAACTATAGACCAATCTCCCTAATGAACATAGATGCAAAAATCTTAAATACAATATTAGCAAAGAGACTCCAGCAAGTAATTAAGAAGATCATCCACCATGATCAGGTGGGATTTATACCAGGAATGCAAGGATGGTTCAACATTAGGAAAACCATCCACATAATTGATCATATCAACAGTCTAACAAACAAAAATCACATGATTATCTCAATAGATGCTGAAAAAGCCTTTGACAAAATACAGCATCCATTCCTATTGAAAACATTGAAAAGTATAGGAATAGAAGGACCCTTCCTAAAAATAATAAACAGTATATACCTAAAACCATCAACAAGCATTATA
>NC_058135.1:61833248-61843411 GCF_016433145.1 Gracilinanus agilis
GTAGAAAGAGAAACACCATTTAAAATCACCCTAGACAACATAAAATACTTGGGAATCTATCTACCAAAACAAACACAGCAATTATATGAAAACAACTACAAAACACTTTCCCAAAAAATAAAACTGGATCTCAACAATTGGAAAACCATTAATTGTTCATGGGTAGGACGAACTAACATAATAAAAATGAACATTCTACCCAAATTAATTTACCTATTTAGAGCCATACCTATCAAATTACCAAAAAACTTCTTTACTGAATTAGGAAAAACTATAACAAAGTTCATTTGGAATAACAAAAGATCAAGAATATCAAGGGAAATATTGAAAAAAAATGTAAAGGAAGGGCTAGCAGTACCAGATATTAAACTATACTATAAAGCAGCTAAGAGATAGAAGGGAGGATCAGTGGAATAGACTTGGGGTTAATGAAGTCAGCAAGACAGTGTATGATAAACCCAAATAGCCAAACTTTTGGGACATGAATCCACTATTTGACAAAAACTGCTGGGAAATTTGGAAAACAATATGGGAGAGATTAGGTTTAGATCAACATCTCACACCCTACACCAAGATAAATTCAGAATGGGTGAATGACCTAAATATAAAGAGGGAAACTATAAATAAGTTAAGTGAACACAAAATAGTATACCTGTCAGATCTCTGGGAAAGGAAAGATTTTAAAACCAAGCAAGAGTTAGAGAAAATTACAAAATGTAAATTAAATGGTTTTGATTATATTAAGCTAAAAAGCTTTTGTACAAACAAAAATAATGTAGTCAAAATCACAAGGGAAACAACAAATTGGGAAAAAATCTTTATAACAAAAAACTCTGACAGGGGTCTAATTACTCAAATATACAAGGAGTTAAATCAATTGCATAAAAAAATCAAGCCATTCCCCAATTGAAAAATGGGCAAGAGACATGAATAGGCAATTCTCAGGTAAAGAAATCAAAAGTATCAATAAACACATGAGAAAGTGTTCTAAATCTCTAATAATTAGAGAAATGCAAATCAAAACAACTCTGAGGTATCACCTCACACCTAGCAGATTGGTTAAAATGACAGCTGGGAAGAGTAATGAATGCTGGAGGGGATGTGGCAAAATTGGGCCATTAATGCATTGCTGGTGGAGTTGTGAACTGATCCAACCATTCTGGCTGGCAATTTGGAACTATGCTCAAAGGGCTATAAAAGAATGCCTGCCCTTTGATCCAGCCATACCATTGCTGGGTTTGTACCCCAAAGAGATCATAGATAAACAGACTTGTACGAAAATATTTATAGCTGTACTTTTTGTAGTGGCAAAAACTGGAAAATGAGGGTATGTCCTTCAATTGGGGAATGGCTGAACAAACTGTGGTTATATGCTGGTGATGGAATACTATTGTGCTAAAAGGAATAATAAACTGGAGGAATTCCATGTGAACTGGAAAGACCTCCAGGAATTGATGTAGATTGAAAGGAGCAGAGCCAGAAGAACATTGTACACAGAGACTGATATACTATGGTAAAATCTAATGTAATGAACTTCTGTACCAGCAACACTGGAATGACACAAGACAGCTCTGAGGGATTTATAGTAAAGAACACTACCCACATTCAGAGGAAGTTCTGCAGGAGAGTAAACATAGAAGATAAACAATTGCTTGAACGCATAGGCTGAGGAGGACATGATTGGGGATGTAGACTCGAAACTACCACACCAATTCAACTAACAACAATATGGAAAATAGGCCCTGAACAAGGACACATGTTACAACCAGTGGAAATGTGCGTTGGCCATGGGTGGGGGGAGTGCGGGTGGTGTAGGGGAAAGTAGGGGCATAAAGTATGTAAACGTGTTAAAAATGAATATTAATAAATGTATAAAAAAAAGAAATCCCAAAACTTAAACTTCCAGGAATATTATAGCCAAATTACAGAGCTCCAAAATCAAGATGATGTTGCAAGAAGCCAGAAAGAAATCATTAAAATATCCTAGTCATACAAAAATGCTCTATATCAGTATGGATTAGAAAAATATAAATGAAAACAACTGTGAGGTACTAGCTCACACCTATCAAAAATGACAAATAGTAGAAGAAATAATGGAAATACGATGTAATAATGAATTGATGAAAGAGTTGTAAGTGTCCAAACATTCTGGAGAACAATTTGGAAATATGCCCAACGGGCTACAAAACACTGCATGCCTTTTGATCTAGCAATACCAACACTAGGTCTATAGCACCAATGAAATCAAAGAAAAGAGTAAAAAAGACCTATATGTACAAAAATTCTTAGAGCAATTCCTTTTGTGATGGCAAATTTTCAGTAATTAAGGGGATACTCATCAATTAGGGAACATCTAAGCAAATTGTGTGGTATATGATTGTGGTGGAATATTATTGTGCTATAAGAAAAGATGAGGGAAATGGTTTCAAAAAAAAAAAAACCTTGGAAAGTCTTTATGAGGTAATGTAGAGTGAAATGAACAGAACCAGGAAATCATTGTACATAGTGTTATAATTATAATAACAGATAGTTTGGAGAAGTAGATAAATGTTTTCAGAGCCAAAATAGCGCTTTAAGTTAAGAGCCAGAGATTGACAGGCTACAGTGAGGAAAGGAGGGGGTAAAACACTCCTGGCTCTCAAACCCCTCCCCCTCTAACTGTTTCTGCTTCAGTTGGTAATGAAGACAGGAATAGGATTCTTCTGGTAAGTTTCTCTTATGGCTGAAACCCCAATAATGTTCCTTTTCATTAATTTATATTCCTCTCAGGCTACTGTTGAGGACAGAGGAGATCTTAAACTGGCAGCCAACAGGATTCAAACTAAATATACAGACTGAATTGTAAATATCTTCCAAATAATTATCAGGCACAAATTTGAAGGTAAAAAGTTATATTAGGAATTAACAAGGAAAATTAGAGAAATTAATGAAGGGTTTAGGATAAAGGAAAGGTGACCCTGAACTGTTAAATTGATGCCTCCTTCCCCCTCTTCACTGGAGGGATGAAGCACTTAACTGAAACTGGCTCTCTTGCTATAGATAAATATCTTACTCTCTAATCACTAAGTAATTATATAATTATATTAATGAAGAATAGTAATGACAAATAGGCTAACCCTATGAGTAGAAACTACTAGCTTATGCTCTAATGGTTTCTCAGGAGAAACCCCAAGTCAGGAGAATCAAGCAGAGTGTCTGCTCACATCCAATCCCACCAAATAACTGTCTTCAACCCTTCTCAACTGCCCCTCACCCAAAGTTCTCTAGGGGGGTCCCCTGGAATTCTGGGTGAGGCTCTCCCTGTACCTTTGCAGGGATTCCATGCTTTGCATCTGCACACAACAATAGTAACAACAGTATTATGATGATGATCAACTCTGAAAGACTTACTCTGATTAATACAAAAATCCAACACAATTCCAATTCTGAAGTGGTGAAAAATTTTATTCTTTTCTAGAGAGAGAAGATAAACTCTGTATGAAAACTGAAGCATATTTTTTTACTTTGTTTTTCTTGGTTTTTTTGTAGTATAGCTAATATGAAAATGTGTTTTAAATTATTTCATATATATAATTGATATCACATTGCCTACCTTCTCATTAGCTGGGGGATGAAATGGAGGAAAGATCAAATTTGGAAATCAAAAAAAATTTAAAGGATGTTAAAAATAAATTTAAAAAAAGAAGTCAAAAGGATAGAAATTCTACCACAGAATTCTCTAAGGACCGCTAGACATTTTCATCTGACTTACAGGTGAAATTTCCCATATGTGTTATCTCCCTCTACTAGGATATATGCTCTTTGAGAGCGAAGACTTTTTATTTTATTTATATCCTCAGCACTTAGCACAATACTTGGAATATAAAAAGACCCTAAACCTGTTTTCCTATTCATTCAGTGTTTTCTCTGAATTCAGTAATATGAAGCAAAAATGAAAGATGTTGGTTTTATTAAAAAAAAGTTGATAAATAGAACTAGTAAATGTGAGTGAACTTAACTAGCTAATCAAGAGCATTTAAGAAGTTTCTCTGTGTGCCTGGCATTGTGTGTACCTGAGGATATAAATACAAAAATAATGCCATCCCTTCCTTCAAGGAGCTTACATTCTAATTGGGAGATAATGAATACAAAATGTATAGTCAATTAAGGTGTGGAGGCACCTAATTGTGGGAATCAGGAAAAGTCTTTTGGAGGAAATGAGTCTTGAAGGGACTTAAGAGTTGTGAGGAGGGAGAGCATTTTGAGAAATGAGGGAAATTTGTGCACAGACAGGAAGGGAAGAGACTGAATGTCATGTGCACAATCAAACAGACCAATTTGACTGAATCACAGTATCTTAATGGGAAGAATAAACAATAAACCTGGAAAGATAGGCTAGAGGGTAGTTGGGAAAGACTTTAAAGGCTAGTCGGGTATTTTCTATTAATCTAAAAGCAAGAATGAGCCTCTAAAGCTTCATGAGCAGAGGAGAGACATGGTTATGCCTGCACTTTAGGAATCTCAACTTTGCAGCTATGTAGAGAATGAGCCTGGAGGAGGGAAAGACTGAATGTAGAGATGAATTAGGAAGACATTGCAATAATTCAAGCAAGAGGCTATCAGGGCTTGAGCTAACTCGTTTATAGTATGAATAGAGAGAAGACAGTGAGATGCTATTAACCAGACTTGCCAGTCCTCTAATCAGAGGGGAGAGGAAGCTGAAGGAGATAGTGTCAATCAAGGCTTGAGTTAGCAGCATGATAGTTAGTGATGAGCTTATCTTGGGAGGATCAGGGATCTCTTCATTTGCATGCTATTCCCTTCATTAGAATGCAAGCTCCTTGAGGACAGGGAGAGTGTTTTTCACTTTCTTTGCAACTACCTATTGAGCACAGTACTTGAAATATAATTTCAAAAATGCTTGTTGACTAATTGAATGATTCTGTGATTATGGATATTTACTTTGGTTGCTTTTTTATGTCATTCTTGAAGCTAATATTCAATCTTGGATGTTTGGCTATTTTTCAAACATCTGCCTTACAAATATTTTTATTTTTCTTCTTTGTCTTATGCTAGATTAAGGGAGGCAGGAGGGATGTTGATGTGTTCATTTGGAAACTCTGCGCTTATTTGTTTTGAAAGGATTTTTTTTTCTTTTCCCTAAACAAAACTTAGGTGGCTTCCAAATGTGTTTATGCAATATAATTTTATTTGTCTCTGCAAGATTACATTGTAGCTTTCAGTTTCCAGAAGCTAAAATAACAGAACAATTTATTTCAATAAACATGTATTAAGAACCTTAGTATAGTTCCAGTTCATCTTCCAGGATGGATTAACCAATTCACCATTCCTTTGATATTCTAGAGTTGTGCCATCCTCCTCCAATTCCTCCATGGGAAATACTTCTCTCTTTTGTCAGTGCTTTTTTTTTTTTTTTTTTTTTTTTTTGCTTTTTTTTTTTTAATCTCCACACATTTATTGGAAGAGAGGAATGGAAGGTGAACTATTAGGTCATGCTATTCAAAAATATACTAATGAAACATTAAATGCAATGAAGAAAACAAAAAGTACAAAAGGGGATACTACCCTCATCAATGTTAAGATTTTATTGTCACCATTGCAGATGCAACTCCATCTTAAATTTTTCATCTCACAGAAGTTCTGGATATTGTTAGTTTGCCTTGAAGAGACAGAAGGCAATCTTGTGTGCGTGTGTGTGTCGGGGGCGGGGGGCAACTAGGCTGCTCAGTGGATAGAAAGCCAAGCCTGGGTTCAAAATCTAGGCACTTAAGCCCAATTGTCTCTAGACCTTCCTACTCTTCTGCTTCAGAACCAATAAGTAGTATTAATTCTGAGACAGAAGGGAAGGGTTTAAATAAAAAAGAAGAGAATCTTGGCAGCTATCATCTCTGGAGAGAAAATCTAAGAATGGGGCACCAAAAAAGGACAAAAGAAACTTCTTTAAGCAGATTAGAGTGTTAACTTTTATGAAGAGTCTGAAAGATTGGAGAGTTAACAAACAAGACTGAGAGAACCCAAAGAGAACTGAGCTCAACTCTTATTTTGTGGAGAAGATATTCTGTGGAAAATTCCTGGGAAACTTTAAATGCTATCCTGATACAACTGAAGTATTGGATGGTAATTCTATTATTTTTGGAGGAGTAAATAGTTACAATTTTGCTAAGAAGTACCAGGGCTTTAACGGGGACTTTACTCAGAGTCAATTTGTTGTTCCAATGTTCTGTTTCTCTATCATATGGCTCATTGTTAATAAAGCATACAGAAAGTAATATTAATGTTTGCTCAAACCTATGAATTTGGAATTTGAGAATGAGAGAGGAAAGTCTGTGTGAAAAAGTCTTCTCCAATTTGTTTTTATAAACGGGGGATCAGGCGAGATTTTTTGATGTCTCCAACTTTGTGAGAATATATTATACTATATGCCTTGATTGTCTCTAAGCTAGGTAAGGGAAATAAATAAGTCAGTAAATAATAAGGCTGAGTTATAGAAGTTTGGTGTGTTTGTTCTGGAGAGTAACTGAGGAATATTGCTATCATCTTGGAAAACATATTTACACCCACTTCCACAGAATTACTACAGGTGATTTAATCAGGGTGATAGATGGAGGCTAACTTCAGATGGAGGCTAACTTCAGACCCAGGAAGAGCTACATCCAAATCCTGCCTCTGACACAGACTGGCTGTGTGACTCTGAGTAAATCACTTAACCTCTTAGAGGTCCAAGAAAATTTCTAAGACTCTAAGTTATGGAGAATGCATTGATTAGTAGGAATTTCCTCATCTAGGAGTTCTCTAGATCAGTGACTTCACAGGTTAGATGACCTTAGGATATGGCAATTGGACCATTATCAAAAAATGTAAATATTTCATCCACAAAGTTGAAGAAGAAAGATTTTATAAAAATTTTAAAGTTCTATTATATAGTATATATGCATATATATCCATGAGTAAATATGTGGGTGTGTATTGTTCATGTATGTGTATATGAAATATTTATTTTTTGATGGTTGTCAAGTTCATAATAAAAAAATGTTTTTTAAAGAGATAGCTTTAAGCACTCTATTTTAGTTTCCTGAAAAGAGAATTTATATTCTAAGAAGCTCAGTAGACTTGCAAACCAAGAGATTCATTCTATTAAAAGATATCTAATCATTTCAATTAGCCTCAAACTAAATTAGGCACATCAAAGTTACTTCTATGTACTATAACAGGAAATTTTGAAAAATAGCTGTGAAATTACTTGGCAATTAAATATTATTGCAAACTTCCTTACATCCTATTGTCAACATTCTGATTCTGGTCCTCATAACCTCTAGCCTGGACTGCTATAGAAACTTCCTAACTAGTCTTATTCTCTATAATTCTATATATAAATTCTATAAATTTCCCCTCTCCAATCCATCTTTACACCAATGACAAAGTAAATATCTTTATGCAAATTCCCTGTTCAAAGAGCTTCAATAGCATATTGATTTCAGATTAAAATATAAAATGCTTAGCCTGGAATTTAAGGCTCTCCATACTCTTCTATCTATCACTACTTGGAAAAATATTTCTCCTACATTTGAACTTTCCTGTTCTTTCAAAAAGGTCTAGTTTAAATACAGTTCCTGTGTGAAACCTTGCTTTATTAGTCTAGCTAGAAGTGATTGTCAGGGCAGTTAGTTGGTTCAATGGATAGAAAGACAGACCTAGAGATGGGAGGTCCTGGGTTCAAATCTGTGAGTTTCCAGTTGTGTGAGCTTGGGCAAGTCACTTAATGCCTGTTGCCTAGTCCTTACTGCTCTTCTGTCTTGCAACCAACACTTAATGCCAATTCTAAAACAGAAGGTAAATGTTTCTAAAACATGTGATTCTATCCTTCTTGACTCTCTCATAACATTCTGTTCCATTCTTCCTTTGAATTATACATTAAATTTATTTGCATCCATATCTTTTCTTCTTTAATAGATTGTGAGTTCCCTCATGATTTTTTTTATCATCTATCTCCAATGCCTGCAACATTTTTATAAATTATTGAATTGAATGGAATGATTAGTACTACTGATAACCTATGGTTCTCCTGTATAAAGAACAAAAATATAGAACAATTATACCACCAACAATGGAATTATCAGAAACAGTTAGATCTCAGCATATTTAGACATCTTGACAAGCCTCTATAAAGGGTTTGCATTTTCCCTATCCTAACGACAAAAAAAATTTAATAAATATCAAAGTAAACATGTTAAGGGCAACTAGATGACTCAATGGATAGAAAGTCAAGACTGGAGACAGGAGGTCCTGGGTTTAAATCTGACCTCAGACACTTCCATGCTGTGTGACCCTGGGCAAGTCACTTAACCCCCATTGTTTAGCTCTTACTGTTCTTCTGCCTTGGAACTGGTACTTAGTATTGATTCTAAGACAGAAAGTAAGGATTTTTATACAATAAAATGTAAAAATAAAAAATCTTTCTCCATAGTTTGAGAATATATATATATATATATATTTTTATCAACTTATAGATTTCTTCCTCCTTTCCTCAATGAGTGAAGACTTCTTTTATGTGAGCAAAACTCTGTTCACTTGCTAACTTGCTAATGTACCAACTTGCCTATACAAAAGAAAAGATAGTATGTTGCCTATGCTTTTTTGTGCTAGTAGAGATTAACTCCCAGATTTGAAGTAGGATTTAGCTGATTTGAACCGAGAATATAATCTACAGGTCATATCAATACAATCAATTGACATTTATTATGCACTTATTTTGTTCAAGGAGGTGTTCTAAGACCTGGACATATAAAGACAAAAATAAGACATTTTCTCACTTGAAGCTTAAATTGTCTTAGGGGAAACATACATATGTAGGTCAATAGAAAATATCAACATAATAATTAAAGTAATTTGTGGAAGGGGTAGAAGTAATTGGTGAGTAAAAGCAGAGGAGAACAAGATGGATCTCATATAAGTAGATGGACTGAAGACCTTTGAAAAGAGCCAGGACTTTCTAGCTCTGTGACCCTGGGCAAGTCACTTACTCCCCATTTCCTAGCCCTAATCACTCTTCTGCTTTGAAACCATTCTAAGACTAAAGGTAAGGGTTTAAAAAAATAAATGAAAAAAGCTAGGGATTCTATGATGAGGGGGTAAGGATGGAAGTATATTCCAGGCATGTGGAGACACAATCTTGGGGCATAGGAGAAAGAGTTGTTTCATCTCTAGGCACCTCCAAATGAAATTAGAATTTTGCCAAGGATCTTCCCTAGTCCTTCTGTAGAAATGGAAAGTCCATCCTAGCCAAGGCTAACTACAGGCTCTAACCCAACACAACCCAGACTCCAATGTCACACAAAAACAGTTAAAAAAAAAAAGAAATGGAATGTCATATACAGAAAAGAGGAAGAAGGCCAATGTAGCTGGAAATATAGAGTATGACTGCAGAGCTCTGTGTAATAAGCCTGCAAAGGTAAACTGGAAGTCAACTATAAAGGGCTTGGAATGTCAGACTTTGAAATTGTCTTTTATCCTAAGAGCCTCCTGGAACTTTTGATAAAGGGATTAAGATATTCAGATATGATTAGTTCTTATATTCCTTCTGGACTGTCCTCCCAAATCAAAGAAGGTAGAAGGAAAAAAGGAATCAAGCACTCATTTCAAGATGTTTTCTCTCCCTTATTTGGAGTCACTAGTCTACTTGCTGTTCCTTCTATACAATATTTCATCTCCCAATCCCATACCCTTGTGCTTTCTGCTCCTTATGGAATGCTCTCTCATCTCTCCTCTGCCCCTTGGCTTTGCTGGTTTCCTTTAAAACTCAGCTCAATTCCACTATTCTTTTACTTTTTAAACTCTTATCTTCCATCTTAGAATCAATACTGGGTATTGGTTCCAAGGAAGATGAGGAGTAAAGGCTAGGTAATGGGAATGAAGTAACTTGTCCAGGGTCACACAGCTAGAAAGTGTCTTAGACCAGATTTGAACCTAGAACCTTCCTAGGTATCTATCTCTGTTCACCAAGTCACCTTGTTGCCCCAATTCCAATTTTCCTCAGGAGGTTTTTCTTATCCCAGCCCCCCAGTGCTAGTGCATTTCTTCTGAGATTAGCTTCCATTTATACTGTTTATTACTTGTGTGTGTAAATATATGTGTGTGTGTGTGTGTGTGTGTGTGTGTGTGTGTGT
>NC_058135.1:61860356-61935603 GCF_016433145.1 Gracilinanus agilis
AAGACTCAGACACAATGTTTATTTTGAATAACATTTTTGCCTGGGCTAGTGGAAGATGGATGAACTGAAACCAACTTTGGTTTGTAGTTAATGGCCCGAATCAATCATTGCAAAAGGCCACTGCGTTAGCTCAAGCATAGGCATGACCTGACTGTGTTCGGGCAATGTGCTAGCTGATAGCTTTATGTTTGCTGATGTGTTTATTTTAATCATAAATAAGCTTTAATAAAGTGCCTCGATGGTGGCTGGATTCCCAATATCTGTTTATTAGTGCAATGACATAGAAGCAATTAATTTTACAGAGTAATTAAAGAAAAATTTAACCCCTTGAAAGAAAGCCTACAAACCATCAAATTAAAGTGGGAAAGAAAGAGATTAACCAACAAGGGCTTGCATTACTTGCCAGATTTAAAAAAGAAGGCTGATTACTACCTCTCTGGATTCCAGGGAACATGCTGAAACTCAATTAAGGCATCCATTGGAAGTAGAGTGAATGCACTGGAGCTGCTCCAAGAGGCTACTTTCATAGCTTTGCAAGGCTTCTGTGTGCAAAGATCTTCCTTTGTGCTGAAGGTAGGTAAAAAGGGGCTTCATTAATATGGAATTAGCAGAAATCAACTTGGCATTAGTTGTCTCCTGGGCCTGGGGGGCCCAGGGGCTACTTTTCTGAGCAGGACCAGGACCCCGGTGTTCAGAGTTAGAGTAGCTGAAAGAGCTCTTTGCTCTCCCTGAGGTTGCTAGAATGGCCATTCTTCCATTCTACAGATTAGACATGAGACATATCGTCAGAAGATAAATCTTTTTCTGACCTGGGGAGCAAGTCCACTTTCTAGGCCTTAAACAGAGTCCTATGTTTTATGCATATATGCATATATCTATATCTATATCTATATCTATATCTATATCTATATATATATATAGAGAGAGAGAGAAAGAGAGAGAGAGAGAGAGAGAGAGAGAGAGAGAGAGAGAGAAACAGAGACAGAGACAGAGAGACAAAGACAGAGAGAGGCAGAGAGAGACAGAGAGAGACAGGGGCAGAGAGACAGAGACAGAGACAGAGAGACAGACAGAGAGAGATGTCTATATAGTGGTTTAGTAGATAGTGTGCTGCACCTAGAATCAGGAAGATTCCTTTTCCTAAGTTCAAATCCAGCCTCAGACACTTACTAGCCAGATGACTCTGGACAAGTCATCTAACCTCATTTGTCTCAGTTTCCTCCTCTGTCAAATGAGCTGGACAAAAGACAAACCACTCCAGTATCTTTGCCAAGAAAACCCAAAATAGAGACACAGAGAGTGAGACACTACTGAAAAATGACTGAACAGCAACACATATATGTATAAGTATATGTCTGTGTCTAATGTATAACATCCACACACATGCAATGTAAAAGTAGAAAAATATTCTAAAATTATAAAGCTAGATCTTATCCTATATCCCCAAAGCCAAGATAAAAAAGAAAAAAAATGAAAAACAACATGAGAAAATGAAAAGTATGTTGGACTTGAATTTGAATATCAGCTCTTCCACTTGCAACCTGTGCAATCTTGCACAAATTACTTAACTCTTCTAAGGCTTTAGATTCCACGCATGCAAAATAAAGGAGCTTGGCCTAGATGACCTCTGTGATCCTATGATTTATGATCCTCTGGTTTCTGGGGTTAAAAATCAAATATTAACTTCAGAAGACCCGGACAATTATTATAATACAAAATCTTCTTAATTCATTAGTGACTGTGTTCATCTTGTATCTCTTTTACATGATCACTTTGTCCTGAGCATGTTTTTAAAACTATAGGGGCAGCTGGGTGGCTTAGTGGATGGAAAGCCAGGACTAGAGATGGGAGGTCCAAGGTTCAAATCTGGCCTCAGACACTTCCTAGCATTATGACCCTGTCACTTGACCCCCATTGCCTAGCCCTTACTGTTCTTCTGCCTTGGAACCAATACACAGAATTGATTCTAAGATGGAAGGTGAGGGTCTAAAATAAATAAATAACAATAAAACAAACACCAAAAGGATGTCTGGGATTCAGTTATTCATTCACTTATTTCATTCCATATAAGAATCATATTGGCAAAAAAAATCATCATAACATTTCTAAAGTCTCTCTCTCTCTCTCTCTCTCTCTATATATATATATATATATGTACATATATATTCATCTGAATGTATATTTTCTTTCTTAAAAATGCTATTTACTCCTTCATTTCCAACAATATAAATGGAAAAGTGTGTATATTCCCAAAGTGAATTAGACTCTGAAGCTCCCCACCTTCATTTCTAACAACCTACAAGAAATCTCTTAATGAATATCTTTTCAATGCATTGTGCTTATTTCTGTGCACACTGAATATTCTGGATTCACATTTTCCAACAGTAGAGAATTATTGATCACGTCTTTCATATCCAAAATTTGGGGGAAGGGGTTGTTTGGTTTTTTTTTCTTTCTTACTCAAGTCTCTTATCCAATATATCTAGTAAATACTTGCTAATAACTCATTAAACAAGTCCTGTTTATTCTAATTCTACATGATTTCCCCCTTTCAGTTCTGCCCTGAAATGCAATGTGATAAAAATGTGGGCATGATAATGAATACCTATAATCCCTGCTACTGGGAGAGCCTGATGTTAGTGGACCAGTTGAGCTCAGTGGTTCTGAGCTACAAAACACTAAAGTTGATATGATGTTTTCACTAAGTCTAGCACTAATATAGTTAATCCTATAACCCCGAGCTGCCTAAGCAGGGTAAACCAATTCAGCTTGGAAAAATAGTATGGAGCATAGCAGTCAGTATAGGAAGGAAGAAAGGAAGGAAGGAGTGAAGGAGTGAAGGAAGGAAGGAAGGATGGGGTGAAGGAAGGAGTGAAGGAAGGAAGGAAGGATGGGGTGAAGGAAGGAAGGAAAGAGGGAAGGAGAGAGGGAGGGAAGGAGAGAGAAAAGGAAGGAAGGAAGGAAAGAGGGAAGGAAGGAGGGAGGAAAGGAAGAAGGGAAGGAAGGAAATGACGGAGAGAAAAAAAATGAATGCAATGTGATATATTAGATCGCTCACTGAAGTAGTTCCATTTCCAAATGCCACCCTAGATACCTATTAAACTCTGTGATCCTGAGCAAGAAACAATGTCTTCTTTGTCTGTAAAATGGGCAATAATATCACCTACCCTACAATAGTTGTTATGAGAATCAAATGAATAATGTATGTAAAGTTCTTTGTAAACCTTAAAGCATAAAATGAATGTCATTGCAACAGGACTGATAGGACTGAACCTACAGCCCAGAGGAGCTGTCTTGCCATCAAGGCCATCAAAATAATTTCAATTATTTTGATGAATTCAAACAGACCGGATTCATGTTTCAGGGAAGTCAGATCTTAATTTGTTCTGTAGTTGTTTCCCAGGTGCACAGCAGAATACAGAGTATTCTAGGAATAGGAGGATAATTAGCATTTTACAACATTTAGCTCATTTTATTCTCACAACAAATCTTGGGGGTAGGAGTTATTATTACTCTCATTTTATGGATGCGAAAACTGTGGCAGGGATGATAAGTGACTTGTTCAGGGTCACAAAAGTAGTATCTGAGATCAGATTTTAATTCAGGTTTCCTGACTCCAAGTTCTATACTCTTTCTACTGTGCTCCTTACCTTCAGAATTATTTATGTTCCTTTTGGCATATAGTATTATATGTGTGTGTGAGTATATGCACATACAAAAACATACACACACATACACACACACACACACACATATATATATATATATAATAAAAATGTGCTTTGAAAATCCTACAATGCTATTTGAAAATATCCTCACTATCTTCACGTTGGCTCCTACTAACCCAAGCACTGAGTTACAATTTTTTTTTTATGAATGAATGATATTTAATTTTTTTTCAACTCAAAACTAATAAAACACAAATCTAGACTATATAGTATATAAACATAGGATAGAGACACATGTTTTCCAATTTTAGAGTGTATCTTCATAACCTTATAGACAATGGTCAAATTCTAAACAGCAAAATACAGAGCTGTACTATATTCTGGCATATTGGAGATTCCGTATACTCCATATATATTGTACAGGTATATTTATTTTGTAACAGAGCTGGCCCATTCTAGATACTTTATGTGCATATATATGTATATATGTGTGTATATATATATATATAACATGTATATATATATGACTATATGTGCTATATAGTGTATCTGTAGATAATAGAGAGTAAGTGTGCATATGCTTATGTATCTAGAGTGGCTGAACTAATTTATAACAGGTGCATATGTTTGCCAAAATGTTAACTGTATATCTTCAGTTTAACTTTGATATTATGTCTACCATGAAGAACTGTCATTTCAACCCTGTCTTGATTTTCAGCCTTTCCAAAGTTTCCAGCAGACCAATAAGGAACTTTGAACATCAAAGCTATTAAATTATGGCAAATTGCCTACAAGAAAGCCAAATGTGTCAACATTCTTCACAAATGCCCTGGAAAAACCATGCATTCTATCATGTACAGTTTGGGTCACTAAAGTGGCTTTGAAGCAAGCATTTGTTTGAACCCAATGGACCAGATTCCATTCTCAAATACTCGTGCAATTCCTACTGATGTCCATGACAATCAGATGTCAGATGCTGGTGCTGATTTAAGATAGGCAGAAAGTCTAGACACATCAAATCTCGCCGTATCTCTGAAATTATAGGATGGTTGCTTTCATGAGGGAATAAGAAGGGATTTAACAGTTGTTTAGACCTGTTTGAGGTCAAACCTCATGCTGCTAGCAAATAACTGGGTGTGAGGATGGCCACTAAATTCCATTTCAATAAGACCTTCATCTGAGGATAGAAGTTGGCAAACATACTTAGCAAATGGCCCCTGTAGGCCTGGCCATACATTCTCTGCATTCATTATTTACATTTGGTTGTATGTTGTAAATCAAGTCAAAACAATTTTCTGGGCAGTCTTTCCAGCTTGTGCGAGATGTCATGGATAGCGAATGTTTGGAAATATGCTGCAAAATACATAGTAGCCATCTGCTTTTGCATGTTTTGTTTGTTTTTGCTTTGGAACTTCAAGCTGAAAAAGAAATAAATAAAATAAAACAGCTGTCATGGGAAACTTTGAGCTGTCTTCATATCTTTCACTCAGACTCTCTCTTCATTATCACGGATCTAACTGATCCACCACTTTTTTTTTAAGTGGATAGACTAGTCTATTCAATAAAGCAAATGACTTCTCTATTGTGGTTTTTCTATGAATTTTCCAGCTCCACTGTTACTATATAAACATAGTCTCAAAGCCAAAACTATAATAATGGAAGAATAAGTAACAGAAAAATCCAAAATTTAAGACTTTGTAGTTAAAAGGGATCCATATATCAATCAATAAAATACTTATTAAGCACCTACTACGTACCAGGCACCTTCCTAAACACTGGGGATGCAAAAAGAAGCAAAAAATGGTTCTTGCCCTCCAGGAACTCATAGTCTAATGGGAGAGATAACATGCAAACCAATACATATTAAAAAAAAACCTATATACTAGATAAATAGGAAATAATTAAAAGAAAGAATGAACTGGAATTAAGAAGGGATAGGAGAGGTTCATCTGTAGAAGGTGAGATTTTAGTTGGGACTTAGAGGAGCCAAGAAAAGTCAGCATTCTGAGAGTAGGAAAGAAAGATTTCCAGACTTCAGGGACAGGCAGAGAAACTGCCCAGAGCCAAGAGATAGAGTGTCTTTTCCATAGAACAGCCAAGGTGCTAGTGTCACTGGGTTGAAGAGTTTATATAATCCAAAACCCCCAGAAGGACCTCCACTTTGACATTTCTAACAATCAGTGACTCAGTCTCTGTTAAAAACCTATGATGAGGGGGCAACTGGGTAGCTCAGTGGAGTGAGAGTCAGGCCTAGAGACAGGAGGTCCTAGGTTCAAACCCGGCCTCAGCCACTTCCCAACTGTGTGACCCTGGGCAAGTCACTTGACCCCCATTGCCCACCCTTACCACTCTTCCACCTATGAGACAATACACCGAAGTACAAGGGTTAAAAAAAAAAAAAAAAAAAAAAACCTATGATGAGTCTATAGAGGGATAAACTACCACCTTCTGAGGCAACTATTCCCCTTTTGGGCATCACTAATTCTCAAGAGGTTTATTTTTTCTATTTTCCTGGTATCAACATTAAATGTGATTTTTTGAAATTCCTACTCCTTCTTTCTGGTTGTGCCTTCCAGGTCCAAACAAAACAGGTCTAAACTTTCTTCCAGGTGACAGTAGCAGTATGATCACCCAAAGTGTCCTCTTCTTTACCTTAAGAGTCCCAAATTGGGTGGCACCGCCCCCTGGTGGGTGCTGCAGCCATCCAGGATGGCGGTGATAGCCACAGGTGCATTTATCTTTCCTATTAATTGCTATTAAAATTTTTAAAAATTAATTTCCAGGAGGCTAAGAAATATTTTTTTTTTCTGGAAAGAGGGCGGTAGGCCAAAAAAGTTTGGGAACCCCTGCCTTAAACATTAAGCAGTTTTGTCAATTTCCTTTACATTACAGAAACTCAGGACACTGCCCTTTTGACTACCATCCTCTGGACCCTCTCCAGTTTACCAGTTTGTTTGTTTGTTTTTGTTAGGCTGTGGCTACAGACAATAAACATGTGTTTGGATCAAGGCAGAGTACAGAAGAACTCTGATATGTTGGCTCCTGGAAGCTATGTCTTTGCTAATGTAGCCTAAGATCTCATCAGCTTTTGAGGGCTTGCTATTTCACACTACTCACCCATATTGAGGTATACTACTAGCACCAGCCCTTTTTTTCCGACAGTTTTAATGACCTTTCCCTGTCCTATACTCGTGAACGTGATATTTTGATCTTGTCTGAGATTTCATTCAATATTTCACATTCATCCCTATTGAATTTTACCTCGTTGCATTGAGCCCACATTTTTTTGAATTTTCATTCTGTCATTGAGTGTGTTCACTATCTCTCTCAATGCTGTATCATCTACGAAATTGTGAGCATGAGATGGAGGCTTTTATGCAAGTCACTGATAAACAGCTCAGGGGAAATCAGGCACAGATCCTTGGCTTATTGTGATGGAGACATTCCTCCAAGTTCACTCTGCACAACTGATCTTTTGGTCAGACTATTCCCCCAAGTCTAAATCCATCTAATTGTTATCATTGTCCAGTCTGTATCTCTCCATTTCTTCTCAAGAATAGATACCGCACCTTTCTAAAAGGCTTTCCTAATGACTAGATAAACATTTGTCAGTTATCTTCACACCACTACAGCTCCACTCCAATCCTTATCCCCTTGACCTCCCCACAAGAACTTTGGATTCATCCCCTGGAACAATTTTAATATCATTGTAAGTGAGCTTTCACCTTAACTTACTCAGAACCAGAACTCCAAGTCATTTCCTGCCTAGTCCCATACCATGCTACTAATCTTCCTATTTTATCTTCCTCTTCCCTCCAAGCTTCTCTTTATTTGTCATCTTGTCTATTAGAATATAACCCCCTTGAGAACAAGGATGGTCTTGCATATGAGCTTAGCACAGGGCGTAGCACCAAGTAAGTGCTGAATAAATGCTTTCTCTATATGTCAAAATATCTACAGCTTTCCCTTGCTCTGCTACAAGAATATTCCCATCAGAAAAGAAACTAATGCTAATATGGCATGAACTATTCTTGATGAAGCGAGGCAGCCTCTTTGGGATCACTTTTTTCCTTTCCCAGATAGTCATTAACAATCTCTTTGAAGAGCTATTCTAGAATTTTCTCAGGAATTTAAATGAAACTCTGCTTATAGTTTAGAAAGCTTTTTCTCCCTTCCTTCTTTCTTCCTTTCTCTTCTTTTCTCACGAAAACACATCTCCTTGCCCTATCCTGTAGTAATGTTCCTGCTTTTTTTATGTTCCTACTTTTTAAAAAATCATCTTTCATCACTGACAGGGGCTCAGCAATCTCATTGAACAAATCTTTAGGGTCTAAAGATGTAGTTCATCTAATCGAGGTGACTTGAGTTCTTCAAGGGTAGTTAAATGTATGCTTCTTATCAGGTATTAAGGCTTGGTCACTATTTTTATTCTGTCATATTTAGTAAAAGAGAAAGTTGCCATAATAAGAACAAAGTAAGGGAATAAAATGAACAAAATAAAAATTAAATAATGCAATCTTCCCTCTCTCATCAATCTTTATTATTCTAACCATAAAAAAATCTTATCTTTTTATTTTCTTTTTAAGCCTTACTTTCTGTCTTAGATCAACTCTAAGACAGAAGGGCAAGAGCTAGGCAATGAGGTTAAGTGACTTGTCCAGGGTCACAGCTAGGAAGTATCTAAGGCCAGAGTTTGAACTTGGGTTCCCCCAACTCTAGGACTAGCATTCTTTCCACCTTAGCTCTTTTTCAACCCTTCTTTTTCCTCAATATAACTAACTGGTACAGATTTTGGAACTGATCTCCTATTGAAATACATGTTTTTAAGAATCGAGTTGAGCACCTAGAAAAAGATCATCAGTCACATCAACAAGCACCTATTCTGTGCCAGGCACTCTATTGAGCACTAGGGATACACATGTTGAATGCAGCCATCAGCCTGGGTGTCTTTGCACACTGGAGTAAGACTTATGCTGGGAAAGGTTCACAGGTCCTGCTGTGAGCACATGGAACATAATTTGTTTTAAAAAATTCTTCCAGTAACAATTCTGACAGACATTGCTCCCCTGCTTTAGACCTGTCTATTGGTCCAACTAGCGGAACCCTGTGTCTGAACTCTGCTTTTGCTACTCAGTCTTCTGAACCCACTGAGTTTATACACTTATGCTCTGCTTCCTAGGTGCACCCTCTATCTCCACACTGTTAAATGGAGTCATCGGAAGGGTTACTTTAACTTCACTGACCTCAAGGTGGAAGAATGAGACAAGCCCTCAATGATGGCCTGTTCTTCTTAAATCCTCCACTCCCAAGGGAATACCTATTTAGTCTCTCAGTAAGTAGAGGTGGCTGTGAGGGAGGAAGGGTCCTCTATACTTTACTAGCTGGTCCACAACTACACCCCCAATCCTCCTAAACACCCCCCTTTTACAATGGATGGAGCAGATTTCCTGGTATTTCTGGAAACCCTCTGCCTTTAGAATCTGTCTTTCTAACCAGATGTCAATAATTCCCAGCCTTGGGCGATTTTGTACAACAATTTAACTCCTCCCAGTTTCTTCCCCTCTCAGACACTCCTCCCTTTTAAGCCCTGACCCTTGTGGTGTTTCTGGCATTCCTGCTCTCAGGAGCTAAGAGGTGTCCTGAATTGCCATTTCTTTACTTGGTTAAAGATATTTTGTTGTTGATATTTTGATAATCCTCTTTATTTCAGGTTGACACACAGAAGGGCACAACATGCACCTGCCCTCAAAGAACTCACAGTCTAATGAGAGAGATGACACGTAAAAGATTATGAACAAACAAGATAAACGAAAGACTATCTAAAACCAAGGAGGATTAAAAACTTCTTGCAGAATGTGGGATGTTAATTAAACCTTGAAGGAAGACAGGGAAGCCAAGAGGCAGAGATGAGGAGGAAGAGAATTCTAGAAAGGACAGCTAGTGAAAATGGATCCAGAGCTGGAAGGGATGTTATAGTTCATCTCCTGCAAATTCATCATTTTACAGATGAGGAAGTCGAGGCCCACAGCTATTAACTGACTTGACCATAGTCATATAGTACAATTTATCAATAGTTTGAATTCCCATGCTGAGATCCTTTTAAGATTCAAATCACAGTATAAAGGATTCTGTAGCCAATGAATAGAGTAGTTCTGGAATGAGAATGGCAGAATCAAGCCTATACTTGGTAATTAATGTGAGCATGTTTTGAACTTACCTGAATGCAAAATAAAAGGATAAATGGATTCCCTTTTTGTTCAGTAACATGAAGTCTTTCTTTTTATGGATTTTATCATGTAGCATAATGAATCTTTCGATTCTACCAGCTCTGTATTCTTTTGTTTCTTTGTGCTCAGTCAAAGAGACGTCATGTGATTCTTTCTGGATTAGGCTTGTGCCAGGAAAAGACCAAAAAAAAAAAAAACCAAAAAACAACCCACATCTCAAAAACAAAGAAATCAAAATATGTAATTGCCCTCACATCTGGCTTTAGTTTTCACGAAACAAATAAGAATATGACCTCTGATATCCACTAAACAAACAAGTCATCAATTTAAGTATGTATTTAAGACAAATATTGGGGTTTAAGGGTTGTTAGAGTTCTTCCCTGGCCTCCCCAGTTTGCACTCTGGCAATGGCAACTTTCCCATTGATGTCAGGAAGAGACTTTTCACAGATTCGAATTTCTAGATATGGATGTAAAATGGTATGTGTATCTCCAGGCAGCTAGATCAGCTTCTTCTCAGCTTAAATATGCCTTTCAAAAGAATAAGCATCTATCCCTTCTCCTTGACAATTATGGGAAAGATGGAAGAAAAATAAAAATAAAGAAAAAGAAACTTCAAGGGCAATACAAATACAATTTTGATCACCCCAAATACATTGATTACCTAAAGCTATTTATTGGAGTATCTAATAATAATGAACTTTTAAAAATTCTGATCCTGCCCTTTAATTGGTATTGAAAACTCTCAATGACAACATTGTTCTACCACTGGAGATTAGAACCTGTTCTCCAGTTTATAATCTGAAGAATTGTCTGGGGCTACTTTGAGATTAAGTGATTTGCTCATGATCACACAATTAAAATGTATAAGAGGTAAATTTCAATCCAGGTCTTGATTCTCTAACCACTACCCAACACTGTTAACCAAATGGTGTGATTTTAACTGTACAAAATATTTCACATACATTATCTCAATAAAGATTTAGCCCTAACTTATATAGGTACTACATGTGTTATTATCCCCATTTTCAATATATGAGAAAACTGAAGCTCGATGAAATAAGATGACTTCTTTAAAGTCACACAGTTAATAGGTCTCGGGATATAGGATTTGAATCCACGCCTTCTTGATTCCAAATCCACCACACTATTGTATCTCTGTCCCTTAGTCCCTTAATATCTATGTGACTTTGAACTAAATCCTTAACCTTTTTGGCATCAGATTAGCTCAGATATAAAATGAGATCGAACTAAATACCTTTAAGTTCCTTTATGAATTTATGATCTGTTCCAACCTATTCACTACAGAAACAATTGAATTTTTCCTATGTGAATTCATTGATTCAGGTGGCATTCTAGAGACACTGAGCTAATATGGGAAATAAAAGATTATTATCCAAAGACAGATCCTACCATGTCTTTGCATTTCTGCTATGCTTTTCATTTTTTTCACCAAAAAGTAGAGCAAAATGCATTCTGACATAACAATGTTAAAGATTTAGAAATGGAACTGAAAGGAAAAAAATCCTGAAGATAAGTAAACAAGTAATTTGTTAATGAAGTCATACATCAAGATGATCTCTCACTATAATCCATTCCCCCTCCCCATCTTGTAAATTCTGATAGAACTCCCTCTCAGCCAGGCATGGTTGGTTTCTGCAAAGCCCGCCTGCAGGATTTTTCTAGCACTTACTCCATAAAGTATGTATAGACATCATCTGTAAATAATGTACATTGTAAAATGTTCTCTTCCCGATAATTAATGTTCATTTCTCTAGGACACTAACCATCTTTTTACAGTTGTACATTTCTATTACTAAACAGAGTTAAGGTGTCATACTTGATTGATTGCATACCCTAACGACTTCAGAACATACTTTTCTCCCAATCAGTAATATCAGGCCAATTCATGAGAATGACAAAAAAATAATAATGAAAAAGAAAATCAATATGGGTTCATCTTAGACTGAATTGCCAACTAAAATACAACAACCACTTGACTTGCTGGTCCTTCTCTGCTCACCAGCCCCCCACTCCTTCTTTTTCCAAAGAGCTTTTATGAATTATCCTCAACAGATTAATGTACTGACCTTTGCTCCCTGGAAACCTGAGGCTGAATTACAGCTGCACAGCATTCAAGAAGTTGGTGTTTGAGCTCTCAGCTAAAAGCTGAGGTGTAAAACCTAGAGATGCCCGAACTTGAACTTCTAAGAAAATCAAAAAATTTACAGATGATTTTTCAATGCTATTTCCCACAGGAGACCTTGCAAAGGACCAATTTCTGTAGAATAAGAGCTGGTAATTGGGGTGGAGGAGAGTGTTCCATCAGAAACATAGTTTAGGTTCATTTGAAGCCAGGAACCATCAATGGAAGCTACTTCCAAAAAATTTTACTATTACCCCTCTCCCAAGGGGTAGGGCTGATTATAAAGTTGGCAAAATTTGTCTTTGGATCTTTCGCACCTCTGGAACTATTGTGAAAGGAAGTTCAAGCATGGAAGGGGTGCAGGGAAGAAGACAGGATGACTGTGGGAGGAGAAAGAATAGGAAAGAAAAAAAAAACAGGAAGAAAAGATGAGTGGGAGTAAAAGAAAGGAATGGGATGGGAAGGGGAGCAAGGAGAAAAGAATGCTATATTTGAAGAAAGTAATGGATCAGGTAGGAATCACCTAAATTTGTTAGCCCTTTAGAATATATCACCTTTTGGATTGTTTACCCCTTCTACCTTTCAAAGTACCCATTCCTGTACTTCATTCTCATGAGGCTTCTCTCACTGAGGTGAAAATTATCACCACTCACTGAGTTATTTACATTATTTACCTCATGAAGAACAAAAACCTTTCAAAGTCCAAATAAACAGAGTTCTAATGGAGAAACTTATACTGGGTCTAGGGAAGAGATATTTGGAGAGAGTTTGGACCTCTTTGGGAAAGTGTGGTAGAAAGAGTAGATCTGAATCTGCTCTGGGTTACTGCCTGTATAAGCTTGGGAAAGTTGCTCTCTGTGATTCAGTTTACTGGCCTTTAAGTTGGAGGAGAGCATGTAGGGAGAGGAAGAAAAGAGAAGGATTATCTGACTGTGGTCTCTGTGAAAGTGTCTCTGAAATTGCATCAGTCACCTACATCTCTTATTAGGGAGGTTATCCACCCCTCAGGCAGCTCAACTATTCCACCCATGGTTACTGAAGATAATAGATAATATAGAGAAAGCTCTTTTATTCCCAGATTTGGGGGAAGTATTGATTGATACTTTAACAAAGCATCATAGCAATGATGTGGGCTTGAATTTTGGCCATGCTAAAAAAAAAAAAAGATTTCTTCTCATAGTTATTTAGAAGTTACTACACAGTGTTCTGTGATCAGCTTGTCCTCTTTGCAATACTTCCAATTATTATTAATGATAATGTTGTTTAAATAATAATTATATATCTTTGAAAGTTAATTCAGCTCTCTAAAATCTAGATAGAATATAAAAACGAGAATTGTTCAGTTAGATCCAACTCTCTATGACTCCATTTTGGGGTTTTCTTGGCAAAGATATTGGAGCAGTTTTCCATTACTTTCTCCAGCTCATTTTACAGATGAGGAACTGAGGCAAACAGGGTTCAGCAACTTATTTAAAGACACATAGACAGTAAGTGTCTGAGGCCAGATTTGAACTCATGAAAATGAGTCTTCCTGATTCCACACTCAGTGCTCTATCCACTGAGTCATCTAGCTGAATTAAGTGGTAGAAGTCTATTTAGGATAATAAGGATATAGCTTTTCAGGTATATCATAAAGAGTCATAGATGAGGAGCCAGAAAAATTGGATTTAAATCCCAACTCATCCAATTCATTTCAGTAATGGCAGAGTCCCATATTTTGCCCATATTATTCTCATGGGCAAGTCATTTAACTTAATTATCTCCATCTCAGTTTATGTTTTTGTAAGATGAGTGAACTAGAGTGAACGTTTATTAAAATATCAACTTAGTAATTTAGTAACATGCTAACATTTGTTATAATTTCCATTTGTTTAACTACATAGCATGTTTTCTTCTTCTCTTTGACAGAAACTTACTTTTGAAAAAAAAGAGAAAGTTGGTGTTTTTTGTTTTTAAAAGAAAAACCTTAAAAAAACTGTTTTGTTTTATTTCTATGCATTTCAGGAAATGAAAAGAATACAGCTTTCTTATTATCACTGGATTTAGAGCCTGGGTGGTCTTTTAGAGATTATCTTGTCCAACCATATCATTTTACAAGTGAGAAAACTGAGGCTCTGGAGGGGCTAAAGTGATTTGTCTAAGGTCACACAGCAAACAACAGAGCCAAAATTCAAATCGACATCAATGCTTCTCCCATCGTGCTATGCTTTATCAAAGTATCTATCATTACTTCCCCCAAAACAGGTTTCTCTGTATTATCTATCTACTCCGCCATGACCCTCTTCTCTTTATTGTTCAGTAACCTTGAGCTCCTATGGAATAGTTGAGCTGCCTGAGATAAAAAAGGTCAGATTCCTTTCTTAGGTATACATATGTGATTCTCATTCACCACCAACTGTCAGAATTTGGCGTTGCAGATGGAAGAAGTGACTGATTAAAATCCAATATTTATTCTTAATGTGAAACTTAAGTAAGATGTAGATAAGTGACTGAGAAAGCAACTTACATCTCCCTCCTTTACAACAGACACTTCAATAAACACCAAAAACAGAGTTCTTGTGAAAGGGAAATAATAGTGAACAGACATGATCATCTTCAGAGAATAACAGCCCAGACCTCTCTACATAATTTGACACTGATAGGAAAAGTGAGTCTGCTTTATATCAGTTCAACATATACAACCTTCAAATTAACTTTTTTTTTAATTTAAAAAAATTAGGGAGGAAAGTTTCTCTTAAAGTAAAGCCCCAGTCAAGTAGGCTTTATAATGACAATCCATCTGTGAGGTTACAATGTTGACTCTTTACAGAGATAACATCCTAATGGCTTATTGAACCAACAATGAATGTCCCACCTAGTTGCTATAATTAAGTTCACAGTAAAAAATTGGAGTGAGTCAATTCATTTCTCTGTTTCTTAGATGTTTTATCTAGGAAATGAGAGGTTTGGGCTAGAAAATCTATAAGCCCTCTTCTACTTTAAATTCTGGTTCTAAATGACACATTAATACTTCCTAGAAAATCTTGATTTATAATCTTGTATCTTCAAACTATATCTACATCTATGTCTACCCTTATATCTATACTTATACCTACATCTATCTCTATCTGTACTATATTGATGAATATCTGGTTTATTGTGTGTATACATATATAAACATGTATATGCATATATGTAACATGTGGTTCATACATGCATATGTGTATTTTGTTCTTGTAATTTTTAAAATTCAGTTTCTCTATCTTGCACAGGCTAGTTGTGTAGAGAGTCGGTCCTGAAAATGGGAGGTCCTGGGTTCAAATCTGGCCTCAAACACTTTCTAGCTGTGTGACCCTTGGCAACTCACTTAACTTCAATTGCCTAGCCCTTACTGCTCTGTCTTGAAACCAATATTTAGTACTGATTCTAAGATAGAAAGTAAGGAGTTTTTAAAAGTAACAGGTGGTTCCTCTCCCTTTTTTGAAGAGTTAGAGGATTAGGATTCTGAAATATTGTGTATATCATGAGTCAAGTGAAACACTGATTTAGTCTTATTGATTTTTTGCCTTTTTAAAATCATTTATGATAATGGTTGTTTTGCTGTGTAGGGTAGTGAAGAGGCAGTATATTCAGAAATGATGGCGATGATAAAATAAAAGACATCAATAAAAATTCATAAATTATATCCATTATAGTCCACAAAGTCTCATACCAAAATTTGATGATAATATAAAAAGACTTTGGGTTCTCAAAAACTGTGCCAATGAAGTACAAATTCTGGTAGGTACTATCAAGATGGAAAGGCTTCAAGAATATGTTACTTCCTCCAACAAACAAACACATCTAAAGTGGAACCATATACGGTTCCTATAATAACCTTTTCTCATTAACAATAATGAGAAAATCATCCCAGCTGATCACAGAATAACATATTTATATTTTAAAAAGACCTCTGAGACCATCAAGTCAATCACCCAGTTAACCAGCATTTATCCAGCACTTGTAAAATGCCAGACCAACCTTTCATTTCACAGATGAGGAGATTGTAGCCCAGAGAAGCTGACCAGTCTAGAATCCCCAAGGAAGTAAGCAGTAGAATTGGATGCCAAAGTTGAATCAACAGACTCCAAAACCAGAACTCTCTCCTCTCAGCTACCTCAATACCTGATGTCACTTAAGAAAGGGAAGTAGAGGAGACTAGTTGAACCTGACTAAACACAGAAAAAAAATATTATCAGGAGTAACACAATTTAAAAAGGTATTCAGAAATTCTGAATATACCTTAAAGAGGAAAAAATTACAAAGACCCTTTAAGGGATTCAAATGTTACTGAAATAACAGCAACTGGCCCACGTCTTTGTTCTCTCTCATCTGTCAGTCAATTGAATGGCATTTGTTTAACTCCAACAATGTGTCAGGCATTGATAGAGAAAAGCAAAATACATTCCTTGCCCTCTAGGAGTTCACAATCTCTAAAAGGATTTGATCATTCTTGTTCAAAATATGGCAAAGCAGTGGGCCAATCAGTTTTTCTTTTTTTCTTTTTGTTGTTTTTTTAAACCCTTAACTTCTGTGTATTGGCTCCTTGGTGGAAGAGTGGTAAGGGTGGGCAATGGGGGTCAAGTGACTTGCCCAGGGTCACACAGCTAGGAAGTGTCTGAGGCTAGTTTTGAACCCAGGAACTCCCGTCTCTAGGCCTAACTCTCAACCCACTGAGCTACCCAGCTGCCCCTTGTCAATTAGTTTTTTCTAAGCAACTTTGTACAACAGATGGCATCTTCACAGTATCTTAGTTGACTAAGTTATATTAGAATTGCTCGTATGTCATAAAAATTTTCTATTTATTGCTTCTTGATTACAAAAGGGAACATTTTATTCAATGGAGCAAAGCAGAGATTTGGCAGCTCTTTTCAAATAAAATGTCTCCCATTCACATATTAACATCCTATAACCTTCTTCAATAGACACAACCACGGAAATAACATTGGTCAATAAATACTTGAGTATTTAGATTGTTAGACTAAAATACTAACAACAGCATCAAGCATAAAAGTGGATAATCACAGAAAGAGAATATCTGTTTCATGGGGTGCTCCTGTGCAAAATTCAAAAAGCAAAGGAATTCTATGGATTATAAAAGTTTCCATATGTGAATACAACTTTTTTATTGTATCAATCTCTAGAATAGTATAGGGATGCTAAATGAAATCAACGGTCACTCATTAAAAATAAGCCTAGCAATCCACATAGGAATATCCAAGTAGATGAAAAATGCATATTGACCAAATTGTGGCTTAAAGTTGAAAAAAAATACAGCCCACTGAGTTAGGCCATTAGTACTACCATGATGCACAGAGCCTAGGATATAACAAGTGCTGGATGTATGCTCATTGACTAAATACCAGGTCAAGGTGTTAACCTAGCCGGAAAACTTAGATGAATCAATGAGGGAGGTCTATATAATAAATAGTTTAAGTATCAAGTCCAATAATGCTTTTAATGATTTCAGGAAAGTTTTGAGGACTCTTCTCTCCTGACTTCCTTGAATCATTACTGATAGGAAATGTGTTCTCATTCCAGGGGTTACTAGTTGTTAGAGACTAGACCCCACTGATTTATAAGAGAGTATTAAATTAATCAATAAGAAAAGAAGAATCTTGGGAAGGTAGGTTGGTGAGAAGAATTGCAACTCTGGACAAAAACTGAAAGAAGTACTGGCTAGGAAGAGGCACAAGATGAGATTTTCTTTTTATAAATTGATAGACTACAGGATAGAATGTTGAGGTGAAATTGGAATTTTGAGGGGATGGGTTCATTGAGCACTTAGATATTTTAATGGAAAATCTGAATAATGGAATATGAGGAAGTTTGGCTACACTGTATTCAAAGGTAGTCTGGAGGTATACTGTGCAGATAAGGAACATATAATGATTGTATATGTTTTTTGTTTGCTAATGAATCAGACCTTGGAATCCACACTATGGAGAACTAGATCTAAGGAGACAACTGGGACAAAGGAAATGGGGAGAAGAAGGAATCGTGGGTATCTGTATTTCTTGGTGTAATAGAGGTTCCAGATTACAAGCCAATTCACTCCTTTGGTGAGCCACACACCAGGTAGCGATATTATTTTTGCCTCCCTTTATCTCCAGAACAAAGCACAGCATCTAGAATATACTAGATGTTTAATAAATGCTAGTTGACTGACTAATTATTCCAAATTTATGCATTATAAATTATCCAAGCTACTCTGTTTTCCTAGAATTATATTCAGAGGCAGAAGGAAAAGCTACCAAGTTTGAATATTTTGGGCAAGCACCTTATTTGGACCCAGAATTGGTTAGATACTGTTAGGTGGCACAGTGAAAACCGTGTTAAGCATAGAATCAAAAGGTCAGTGCAAATACATTTAGATACTTCCTAGCTGAATGGCCTTGCTGAAGTCACTTAACCTCAATGGGCTTCAGTTTTCTTATCTGTCAAATGGGGATAAAAAACAGTATCTTCCTCCTAGAATTATTGTGATGATCAAATGAGCAGCATTTATATAATATGCATAGCATTTTGCCTGGTACATAGTAGGTGCTAAATACATTTTTGTCTCCTCCCTTCCTCCTCTGTAAAATAGGGGTCACAATGGGACCTAGCTATCAGGGTCGTTGTGAGGATAATCTTTGTTTTCTGCAAACCTTAAAATGCTATATAAATGCTAACTATTTATTATTATCACTTACAACTGGTGGCTAATTCAACAATGATTACTGTTATTTCTAAGTGGCTTCTCTGACAAAGGTCAATCAATTATAAGAATCATGTTAATAACAAACCAAATAAGGCAGGAAATAAGATTATAAAATTTGGTAGATGAGATTTCAATGGAAATGGTGTCCATTGAGACACCAAGTGAAGCAATATCAACTTTTAGTGAAAGATGATCTGGACAGTCATGCAATGTATCTACCCTCACAGAATACAAGCTTCTTTTTTTCTTTTTCTTTTTTTTTAAACCCTTTACTTCTGTGTATTGGCTCCTAGGTGGAAGAGTGGTAAGGGTGGGAAATGGGGGTCAAGTGACTTGTCCAGGGTCACACAGCTGAGAAGTGTCTGAGGCCAGATTTGAACCTAGGACCTCCCGTCTCTAGGCCTGACTCTCAATCCACTGAGCTACCCAGCTGCCCCAGAATGCAAGCTTCTTAAGGCTATGAACTATTTCATTTTTAGAACTGGGGACTTGAATATCTATTACTATGTCTGGCTCATAATAGTTATTTGATTAATGCAGCAGAGATTCCAAGATACTAATCTCCCTCTTTCTAGTACAATGAGAATTCTCTTAGTAGATTTTAGACAAATTGTAGAATCCCATATTTTTCTATTTTTCTCATGTTCTCAGGGTACACTATTCAGCAATATATAAACTCAAGAAAGAACACCATCGTATTAACTACCATGGATAATGCTACCGGTGATGTTCTACCAATCATGACCATCTAGTGCAGGGGTCGGCAAAGTATGGCTCTCGAGCCATATCTGGCTCTTTTGAGGGCCAGATATGGTTCTTTCTGCAGGAGCCATAAAGTCAATTTTTTTTCAGGTGCTGTTACAGGAGCAGCACTGTGAGCACTGTACGGCTCTCACGAAATTATATTTTTTAAAAAATGTGGCATTTATGGCTCTCACGGCCAAAAAGGTTGCCGACCCCTGATCTAGTGGGTCTTCTCTATTGTTTTTTTTTCTTAAAGTACTGAAGTCTTTTACTCTAAGCAAAAGGCAATCTCTTGCTTTTCATATTTGCCGTATTTGTGTCCTATACTCTTTTTTTAAATTTAAACATTTATTAATAATCATTTTTAACATGGTTACATGATTCATGCTCCTACTTTCCCCTTCACCCCCCGCACTCCCTCTACCCATGGCCGACGCACATTTCCACTGGTTTTGTCATGTGTCCTTGATCAAGACCTATTTCCAAATTGTTGGTGGTTGCATTGGTGGGGTAGTTTCGAGTCCACACCCTCAATCATGTCCACCCCAACCCATGCGTTCAAGCAATTGTTTATCTTATATGTTTCCTCTCCTGCAGTCCTTCCTCTGAATATGGGTAGCGTCTTTACCATAAATCCCTCAGAATTGTCCTGGGTCATTGTATTGCTGCTGGTACAGAGGTCCATTACATTCAATTTTACCATAGTATATCAGTCTCTGTGTACAATGTTCTTCTGGCTCTGCTCCTTTCGCTCTGCATCAGTTCCCGGAGGTCTCTCCAGTTCGCCTGGAACTCCTCCAGTTTATTATTCCTTTTAGCACAATAGTATTCCATCACCAGCATATACCACAGTTTGTTCAGCCATTCCCCAATTGAAGGACATGCCCTCCTTTTCCAATTTGTTGCCACCACAAAAAGCGCAGCTATAAATATTTTCATACAAGTCTGTTTATCTATGATCTCTTTGGGGTACAAACCCAACAATGGTATGGCTGGATCAAAAGGAAGGCAGTCTTTTATAGCCCTTTGAGCATAGTTCCAAATTGCCAGCCAGAATGGCTGGATCAGTTCACAGCTCCACCAGCAATGCATTAATGTCCCAAATTTGCCACATCCCCTCCAGCATTCATTACTCTCCCCTTCTTTCATTTTAGCCAATCTGCTAGGTGTGAGGTGATACCTCAGAGTTGTTTTGATTTGCATTTCTCTAATTATTAGAGATTTAGAACACTTTCTCATGTACTTATTGATACTTTTGATTTCTTTACCTGAAAATTGCCTATTCATGTCTCTTGCCCATTTATCAATTGGGGAATGGCTTGATTTTTTCTCTATTGTTTTTTTGACAAATATGAGGAAAATTATCTTTTAATGAGAGGGAAAAAATAAAAGAAATTCAACTTAAAAGAGACTGGAAAATGGCAAATGGAGAAAACAAGGGGAAAAAAATGAAAGAATTGATTAAATAGCTGTTACACTCCAGGCACTCTGCTAACCACCTAGAGATGCCAAGAAAAAAAAATGAATCAACTCACCTGACCTTCCAGGAGACAATACATAGACATATAATTATATATAAAACAAGCACGGGGTAATGGAGGAGGAGGGTCATCAGAGGGATCAGGAAAAATTTCATGCAATTCCTTAGAGCATATGGGAGTCATAATGTAAGCACGGGCTTACAATCTGTATTAGAAACAGACATGAGGCTTTACTAGACCAACAAATATATAGAAATACCATTTCATTGGTCATCGTGTATTCTAATGCTCATTAAATGACTTGCAAAAGAACTGAAAATAATAAAAGTTATGCAACAGCACCAGTTGTAATGGTTGAATGGAGAAATTTTGTGAAGACTTGATTAACTCTTCCAAGTAAAACTGATAAATCTTTTAATATTTGGTGACTTTAGGAAAGAACATAAAAGCCAGCAAGAAACAGATTGGCAAATATGGTTCAGGATTAAGGAAGTGTACAAAGGAAAGAGCACCAAGTTGAATCCTAGAACTAAATTCAAATCTTTGTTCTGTCATTTAACACCTGTGTGACCTTAAGCAAATAATTTTATGTTTCTGGGTCCAAATTTCCTCTATAAAATGACAGGATTGGACTAGAGAGACTCTGATGTTATTTCCTGTTCTAGATCTATGATCCTATGAGGTAGGTCAAAGGCTAATCATTTGCAAAGAAGCCTCCTGCCTCTATATATCATGATTTTCTTTTAAAATTATACACAATTATTCTAATTTTTTGTGAACCTTTAACACATTTTTTATTCAATGGGAGCCTTTTTAAGTGTATGGGGGGAATAAAGGACACCTAGAGAAGGGAAGAGGTATATATTTCCATTAAATAGTCCTTTTTCCCCATTAGCTTCCATGCCCCATGACGGGAAGGGAGGGGGGTTAACGGTGGAGGAGAGTGGAGCATCATAAAACAATTGTTCCAAATCTGGGAGCCTTTATTTGCCAACTTGAATTACTGCTTCCTTTAGAATCCAAAGAATATTTCGTCGTTTCCTTTCCATCATGATTACAAGCTGAAATGTTTGTTGCTTGCTGTCTCCCTTAAATGGGACGCTTAAAAAGCGGAGCTCTTTACGTGTATGTAACTCCCCCTAGTGGGCACGGAGAGCATCAGCACTCTGGAAATTTAACAGTGGGGGAAAGAACTCGAATACCTTGAAATCACACCAAGGAGCAAGAAATAAGAAGATATTGTCCTGCTTGTTCATTCTAACCAATTCCAGTAACTAAACCTCATGAAGCACTGGAACTGCAACAAAAATATTAGATGCAAATGAAAATGCAAAATAATTTGCTTTTAAAAATATACATTTCCAGTAAGTTAAAAATTAAAATAAACTTTCCCAGAACCCCTTGGATTTGAACAGTTTTGTTAGGAATTGAAAGCCATGAAAAGAAATGAGAGGAGAGAAAAATGGAGAGCTGCTGCACTTTATCCAGAGCATCCCACCAATATCTTAACCTGCAAGCACCAGAAATAAGGGAACCAGAGAAAAGTTATATGCCAGAAAATCAGTCACCTGCAAAGAGATCAGAGATGGGGAAAGTCAACAATTATAGAAGAAAACTTGTTCACTAGAATGTCTATCACCTGACCTAGTGCCATGAGTTTAAGCAGGCATGGCAAGCCTTTGCTTTCTGAATTACAGCACTCATTAAATCTACAGAATCCTGGCTTACCTGATGCCAATATTTACCACAGTCAGCATTCAGCCAGCACAGGGACTTTTAAAGTCAAAGTATCCCCTCATTGTGGGTACTTCAAAGAAGAAGTGTTTTCAGGTAACACCTATAGTTTCTAAGCTCCCTGTTTAATATACCAGTGAAGAAAATTCATTTAAATTTGATCACAACTATTGAGCTTAACAGGCTCAAAAGATTTTTATTAGTGCTCAGGAAAGAGGGGATGAAGTGGGGAAAAAAGCTCTCCCGATTCTTTATTCTACCATCCTACTCCCTCATTAACACCACGCGATTTATAATTTCTCAATTTACCCTTCATTCAAACTCATACACTGCCTTTTTGCCCTTTCTACTTTTTTCTCATCTCTCCCCTCTAACATTTTCTTTTCCTTGTCTCTTTTCACTGTTTTTCCCACTAAATATTTGGTTATTCAAACTACTTGACTTTCCTTCCCAATCTTCCTAACCCTAGATTTCAGATTTTTTTCTCTTAACTTTGTTTTTTTTTCATTTTATCTATTATCTAAATACCTAACATCAGTTTCATAACTGCTATAGAAGAAAAAGCAGTGAGTGTAGAATCAAAGGAGGTCATTTCAAATCCTATCTCTGACACTTACTCCCTATGTGACTGTGGGAAAGTAATTTCCACTTCCCTGAACTTTGGTTTCTTTAGTTGTAAAAAAAGAGAGAATTGAACTAGATCACCTATGAGATTTTTTAAGCTCTAGATCTATTAGAATATCTTTAGATTTCCAGTCTAATGAAGGATAAAGTAACCAAGAAGAACCCACTATAGAGGAAGCTGCCAAGGATGCCAAATAATCATTTGGTACAGCCCCTACATTCCCACTGGCAGGGTATAATTATCCTGATTTTACAGATGAGGCAACTGAAAATTGAAACAGAAAAATACAATAGCTAGTGTTCACAGAAGGACTATAGACCATGTTTCTTCCTCAGATTGCATGGTCCTTTCAATTTGACTATGCTGCTGCCTCTCTGTAGAACATAGGTTTAATCAAAGAACTAAAAGCACAATACTATTTTAACAAGGTCCCTCTCAAATAAAAGATGGCAAGCTTTTTAATTAAAAATAGAATTAATTTTTGTTTTCTGCTTAATGTATCTCCTCCTCAATGTCATGTCAATATAAAACACTATTTTGTTTTTTAGTTGTATCTGACTCCATAACCCCATTTGGGGGTTGGGGGTGGTGGTGGTGGTGGATGATGATGATGATATTTTTGTTGTTGTTTGACAAAGGTACTATAGTTGTTTGTCATTTCTTTCTCCAGCTTATTTGACCTATAGAGAGAGGTAAACAGGGTTAAGTGACTTGCCCAGGGTCACATAGCTAATGGTTGAGTCCAAATGTGAATCCAGGTAGATGAGTCTTCCTAACTCCATGTTCTGCACTCAAGCTACCCTATAAATCACTAATCCTGTAATAAATTACTCTTCTCTGGGTATTTTATATAAATGATAAAATTACATTGTCTCCTCTTAGATTTATTGCTTTTACTTGCCAACATCCTCTAAGAATTACTTCATCACCAGGCAATGTGGCACATACCTATAGTCTCCGACCCTGAGGAAGCCAAGGCTGGAAGATCTTTTGAGCTTCTGAGTTCTGAACTGCAGTGGTTTTAGCTGATTAGTCATCTGCACTCAGTACAGTGCCAATATGGTAAATGCACAAGAATGGAGGACCACTAGCTTGTCCAAAGAAGATTGAACTAGCCCATGTTGGAAACATAGCAGGTCAAAGTTCCAGTGATGATGATTAGTGGGATGTGGTTCATGAGTGGCCCCTGGACTTCAGCCTAGGATTCCTAGTCTGTAAAAAGAAGATCTTACTTCTTTTAAAATGAGTCTTTCTCATGATTTTTTGTTTGTTTTTCTATTGGTGCATAATTGAAGATATGCTAGCATTTCTTTCCCCACAGTTCCAAAGATAACAACGGGTTCATCACTGAGAAAGGCTTATTAAAGGCCTAGAATCCAAAACAAAGGGCAACTATAAATACCAATTATATTCAGGCACAAAGCTGTCGCAGTTCAAATAAGTGAGAACAGCAAACCAAAAGGATCAGTGTTGACATTTTTAGAGAATGATTCTCTCTTCTGTCAATGCCTAGAAAATGCTGACCCAGAGATCTGTTCTGGGTTTTTACTTAGGCACACTGCTTTCTGGGTGTGGTTGGTGGAAAGAGGCCAACCAAAATTCCCCTTGTACATTCCTAATCCATCCTTCCTAGATGACTAGTGTGAATTTTATATGTATCAAGCAACAAAAATAACACCTTGCATTTATCAGTAGCTTAAATTTAGAGGGGAAAGAAGTCCAATGAAGCCAGTTCCTTCATTTGGTAGAAGGAAAAGCTAATGGCCAGAGAAGCAAAATGATTTGACTGAAATGCAATGGGCAATAAATTATAGAAGTGGTATTTGCTTCCAGGGCCTCTAACTCCATATTTACACTTCTTTCTACTGTCCAAAAGTGCCACTCACACAGCATACATCCATAGTACATTTAAATTCCAAGTATTGTCCTTTGAACAACCACATGAGATATTGTCTTCCAGTATAATCAATGGACCCTCCACACCTTAGTAGACCATCTCTACAAAGTTTAATTTGTGTATGGATGGATGGAGGGGTGTAAAAAATTTCCAGTTGACCAGCCTATGATGATAAACCTTTCATAGGTTGTCAAGGCTCTAAGTCCATAATAGATGCATTATCCATCATTGAATCCATCCTTGAAGCCCTTCAAGTATGATGAGACTTGAAAGAACCTGGGTTCTCTTGGCATGACTTTCAAGAATCCAGGAAGGTGAATGTTTGACAATTAAGCATGAGTATATCAATCCAATAACATTTATTAAGTACCTACTATGTGCTAGGGATCTAATTAATAGAAAGACAATCCCCTCTCTCATACAGTTTATTGTCTAATGACAGGGAAACGACACATATAAAGGATGCAAGAAAGTTGGGGAGCAATAACCAGGGTTTATCCAGGAAGACTGTCATCTTCTTCCATGGAGTTGAAACCAAGCAGAGCAGCAAGTGCAAAGTAAAGTTAGATGAGAGTCCATTTACTGCTCTCTATAAAGGAGGACATTGGGAATTGGGTACTTCACCCTCTAGGCCTCTAGAGAGGAGAGAAGGCTGAAGGAGATGGTATCAATCAAGTCTTGAGTTAGCAGCATGGTGGTGAGTTCAGAAGTTTATCATGGGAGTTTATCATGGGAGGAACATCTTGTTCTGCAGAGTTGAAACCAACCACACAGCAGCACATTAAAAGAGAGTGTATAACTCAAAGAGATCAATAAAAGAGGAAAAGTACACATATGGACAAAAATATTTACAACAGTTATTTTTTAATAGAAGAAAACTGGAAAGTAAGAAGGTTTCCACAGACTGGGAAGTAGCTAACCAAATTATGGTATATGAATGTAATGGAATATTATTGCATGAATTAAGATTATGAAATGAACAGTCTAAGAAGAAATGGGAAAAACACAATGAATCAATGCAATGAGGTAAGCAGAACTGGAAGAGCAATTTATACAATAAAAATTATTTTTATTGCAACTTTGAATTGCAATTTTAAGCAACTCTGAAAATTTCACACCCTACTTCTTGCCAGAAAGATGGACTTAAAATGTATAAGAAATACCTTTTTGAGAAATAACCAACATGATTATTCATTTTCTTTGAAAATGCATATTAATTATGATAGTTTCTTTTTTGACTATTTAATCATGGTATAAAAAGAGAGAGGGAGAAAAAATATGCCTATTTATAATTTAAAATTTTAATATAAATTAAAAACAAGTATCAGATTTGGGGGTCAATGAGAACAAGAGATATATTAGAAAAATATTATCATGACCCTTTTATTGATGAGGCAGTTGAGGCAAAAAGAAGTTAAATGAGTTGCCAATGAGTTCCATTGGTAGTTTTAGAAGGGAGAATTAAAGCTCATGTCTACCTACTCCCTACTCCAAGACTAACACTCATTCCACTGTACCATGATCATAATAAAAAATTGTATTACAGTCTTGTGATATCTACTTACTTGCGGAGATGAACCTTTTAAAATAAAATCTTATCTATTCTCCAGACTGCCCCTCTTCCTCACCCTTCACTGCCATACACTCTAGCTTAGTTTAGTTCCATTTAGCTTAGCAAAGCCTGACAACATTTGAACTTCCTGGAATTTTGCTTCCCTCCCCTTGACACCACCTTGAAGTCACTAGAACACCCTGAAAATGCAGATGGTCCTACTTCTCAGCAAATGGTTGAGGTGGTGTGGGAGGGAAACAGATGCTTGAATCTTATAACTTTGATTGTCCTTCTGGCAGTTCCTTCCTCATCTGGGATATTGCTTTAATAAACATAAATCATTGGGTAAGTCATATATATGTCTTCTGGCAACATCACCAGCCACATATGACAAGAAATAAAAAAGGGTTACTTATCACCCACCATCAATTAATTTTTTTTAGAGAGGTAATGACTAACCCCAGCCCAATCTGGCAAGGCTTCTTCAAAAAAAGGGGGGGAAAGGCCTCAAGAGAAATTTCTTCAATGATCTGGATTTCATATCTTTGCTCACTTCCTTGTACACATCTTTATAAATCAATAAGTCAACCTTCAGGAACAAATGGCAATTAAGTTTAGAGAATCTGTTTTTTATAATGTCCCTCAAAAATCCAGTATTTGAAATGAAGCAGGAGAGAGAAAGCAGCACTGGATTGGAAATTTCTTTGGCTTTCTTCAAGACAGCTTAAATCCTACCTCCTGCAGGACTTTTCTAGCCTCCCCTTGCCATCAGTTTCTTCCTTCTGAGATTACTTTCTATCTACCTTCCTAATAGCTCATCGGTACACATTTGTATGCTGTCTCTGCAATCAGAATGTGAGTTTCTTGAGGGCAGGAAGAGTATTTTTATGTTCTTTTTCTTGTATTCCCCATGTTCAACACTGGCTTTTCTAAATGAAGGTAAGAGTCCTGAAAAGGTCAAAGAGAAGGGAGCTGTCCACTACCAACAAGATAACCATTTCCTCAGGTAGTAATGCTGAGGCTGGGTTTCAGGGAGCTGTCCAGCCTCTCCTTATTTAGGAAAATCTAAAAGGTAGGTCTGGCTTAAGAGCAAGCTTATACCACTATATATTATGTTGAAATTAAAGCAAAACTCAAAACTCCCTTCTTCTCTCTCAGTTTCAGATCTTCTGCCTGACCCTCAGATCATGTCTCTTGACTTTCTTTTTGATCTCTATCATAGATCTTGTCAACTTCTAGAGAAGAATGAACTTTTAACTATGGTTTCTTAGTTTAGCACCCCATATCAATTCCTGCCACTTCATAACCAACCTAATGTATATGATCCTTCCACAAATGGTCATTTTTCAAAACCTCAACTCAAGAAATTAGAGTAGGAGAGACACTCAGCCCTAACCACAGCTACTTCATAGACAAGGTTGGGAAGAACAATGCAGGAGCAAATGAGAATAAAATCATTTAGACAAGAGTGATGCTGCATCCCTGTGAACTCTTGCCAAAGACCATCATCATCACCACTAGTATCACCTCCACAGGAAAAATAAGAGAATCATTAAAAAGACTAGGGTTTCCCCAGAGTGGCGCAAGTTTCTTTAAAAATATTTTTTAAAAGATAGTCTATTTCATACATTTAGGAAATCAATAAATATATACTGTATGCTGAGTTATTGGGGAGATAAAAAGATAATATGACATGATTCATACCTTCATAAAGCAAACAGTATATTAAATTGATTTGAAAAAATAAAACTTCCATTTTGAGGAAAATTCCCAGAATAATCATGTCTTCATTCTTCTCCAGCTCCACTTAACTCTCTAGATTTTTTCTGTCATTTCACAGAAGCCTCCTCACTCTCTAAGTTCACTCTACCCTTCTTCTTTTACCAATATGAATTCATGTTACCTCTGGGATCCCTTCCTCTGATTGATCAGTTCCTCTCAGAACCTCCAGTTTTTAAGGAAAATGCCCAAGCATGTCATTCCTCTCCAGGTATCATTTCTGATTTTATGGACTTTGTGTACTCTGTCTTGCAGAGTTACTTTCTCATAGACCTTTAAAAATCAATATAATTACATTAAGATTTTCAGATATCAATATAGGTTTTCTTGATAGTTGCTGATAATTGGAAACAATCATAGGGGCTAGCACTCTGATTTCACTGATATAGGGAACATTTTGGCAAATTAATTAACTCTCCCAATGAATATCATCAACTAAGATCTCAGAGAGTTGTCTAGAACAAAGGGCCAGACCAGATTAAAAATGTAATTGGGAATTTTTTTAATAAAGAAAAATCCAATTTTTTTATTTATTCAAAAATATTTCCCATTACATAGTTTTCTAAGTCAATATTTATCTCAGGGATCCTTATGTAATGGGCCTCTTTTTCTATTTGAGTTTGGCATCACTGGCCTAGAGCAGTAAGATGTTAAGTGCCTGACCAGGGCTGGGTCATGGGGCAGCTTTTCAGCATCCTTTTATATGCCATCTTCCTCCATTAAGATGAAGTGCCTTTAAGGCAGGGTCTATCTTTCTTTTTCTGTTTGTATTTTTATTCCCATAACTTGTCAGAGAGCCTAGGACCTAGTAAGGACTTAATAAATGTTTGTTACCTTGACTTTACAATCATTGATAGCTATAATTCAATATATATAAAATTATCCGTGTCTCGTTCACTAAGCAATAGGGAGTTACTTAAGATTTCTGAGCAGAGGAGTAACATGAAATGATCCATGAATGAGAAAGGTTATTCTGGAACATTATATCTAGCATTTCTATTGTACTTCAAGGTTTCCCAAGTACTTTCTATACATTATCTCATTTTATCTTCACTATAACCATGTGAAGTAGTTACCATTATTATTCCCATTTTGTGGATGAGAAAATTGAGGCTGAGAGGCTCAATGACTTGCTCAGGGTCACCCTTGATATCCGGAGTAGGATTTTAATTTAGATCTTCTTGACTCTGAGTGCTGGGTCTGGAGTTAGGAAGTCCTGAATTCTAATCCTGCTACAGGTTTTTACTAGCTGAGTGGACAAGTCACTTGACTTGTCTGTCAATTTCTTTTCCTGTAAAGGGGGTAGTAATTGCACCTATCTATCAGGACTGTTGAGAGGATAAATTAGATATTTGTAAGTCTTAGAGCACTCTAAAAGTGCTATTAACAACAACCTTATTTAAAATGTTTATCTCTATTGGACTTACTTTTGTGATAACTTTTATAAAGAAGTATCAGATTTTTATGATTATCACCTCTTCAGATTTTGTGTTTTTAAATGTATTTATTTCCCCCTTACAACTTTTCCAGATAGGTTTTCTTAAATGCATAAAATTTCACTGGGCATAAATACTAATCGTATTTGAGTGTCATGAATATGAGGACATGAAATTTTATTTTGTTGGGGAAATAATTTTAGAAACTAAAGATGAGTGAAAGGTAATGGAAATTAGTCATTGTATGTAAACAATTTTCACGTGGTTTTTGTAGACTTCTGATTTCACCAAGAGCCTATAGTCAGCCACACAGATGTCAGAGGCATGATTTGAATGTAGGTCTGCCTGACTATGAGGGTGGCTCTTTTATCCACTATGCCTCAGTTTGTGCCCATTGCACTGAGTATTTAAAAAAAAGAATATTAGAATACTCAGCTTCCCCTAATCCTTTATGACAAGGGCTATGGAAAATAGTTTCACCCTGGACCTAGGCTTGAAAGCATTCCATCTTGGAAAAGAATCTGGGATCTTTTCCATGGTACAATTTGAAATCAAAATAATTTCAAATAAAATGAAAAAGAAATTAAAAGAATTAGTAAATGATTAAAAACAAAAGGCAAATAAATAACATACACAAAATGAAATGTGTAGCCCATAGCCTATATATGAATAAGAGAAGCTGAGTATTCACTGGTTATTCACAATGTTTAGACAAGATGTGCATACTGTTGGATGATTCCTATGTCATGTCTATTCCAACATATATCATAGTTGGATCCATTCTTTATCCACTTGCTAAAGGTTATATGTGGGTATGTGGGTGTGAATTTGTATGTGTGGATATATAGGTGTATGTGAGTCTGTGTGTGTGTGAGAGAGAGAGAGAGAGAGAGTTTGGTTGTGGCTTTATTGTAGCATGATGGATACCATCTGATATCCACAATGGATAATAGATTCAAAAGACCTGGGTATCAATCCTACCTAAAACATATATTTGATGTATAATAAGAGGCAAATTACTTACTCTCTTAGAATCTTAGGTTCCTCAATGGTAAAAAGAAAATAATAATAATTGTGCTACTTATCTCATGTGGTTGTAATGATAAACAAATTGTAATAAATAATATTAAAGGCTCTACAACTCTTAAAGTAATAAAACGATGAATTATGATTATAATTGGGCCAAGTGAAGTGGGCCAAGATTTTAAGGGATCATAGATATAATCTGGGAGGTCCTTTCAGGACTCATTTGCCCCCAAGAACCTGCCCCTCTCCCAAAGGTTCCTATTTCTATCTGGGATACCACCACCATTTTGTTTGACTTTTAAAGGTCTTCATAATCTGGCCTCTATCTATCTGTTTAGTCTCATTATTCTTTAATACACTCTTTTATTCAGAAAACCTAATCTTGCTGCTCTTCACAGAAGGCATCATCACTCCATTCTCTATTCCTCATGCCTGGAATGCTCTCCCTCTTGACTTCCAACTCTTAGAGTACTTCAGAACTCAGTTCAAATGCCACCTTATGCAATAAGATTTTTCCTGATCCCCCCAGATGCTAATATCCTTCTTCAAATGTCAATTTATATATGACTATATATGTAAAATATGTGTGTACACATATACAAATATTGATCATTTTAATCTATCTTGTGTATAAGTGCATGTGTGTACATTTTTGTATATGTACATGAATATTTAAATGTATATGTAAACACATACAAAATTAAAAATGTATTAATAGAGAAAATGAAGAGAATAACTTACTTAATAAAGTTACCTCTTCTCCAAACTAATATCCTCAATTCCTTCAATTTATCTTTATATGGCAAGAACTCAGGGATGTTCTCTCCATCCTGGTTGCTCTCCTCCAGACACTCTTCAATTTATTAATGTCTTTCTGAAATTGTGATGCCCAGAATTGAAAACAATACTACATGTATGATCTGGTCAGGGAAGGATACAATAGAACCATTAACTCCTTATTTCAGGAAGCTGTATCTCTCTTAAAGGCTTTCTTCAGAGATAACATTAACTTCTTGGTCATGTGTTTCAAAAAATTTGCATCTTGCACTTGTGAAGTTGAGTTCCTAAACTCAAGCTTTTTTTTTCTAATTTTTTTCCTATAATATTTTGTCTTATTTGATTTATTCCTTTGCTCCAATATGGCAAGCTTTTTAGAAAATTTTCTAAAATCCTTGCCATCTGTCTTTGAATTGATACTAAGTATTGATTCCAAATTAGAAGAGTGGTAAGGTCCAAGCAATTGGGGTTAAGTGACTTGCCCAAGAGTCACACAGTTAAGAAGACAAGATTTAAATCCATTATCCCTTGTCTTCATGTCTGGCTCTCTATACACTCAATCACCAAGCTGCCCCTGGCAAACTCTTTTTAGATGTTCACTGCCTTCTACTTTCTTAGTTATCCCCTTTCACTTAGTGTCACCTGAAAATTGGATGCATAAGCCATCCATGCTTTTTTTCTTTTTTCTTTTTAAATTTTATTTAATTGATTAAAATAATTTTTCCATGGTTACATGATTTATGTTCTTTCCCTCCGCTCCTCTCACTCTCCTCCCATAGCCAAGTCACAATTTCCACTCACCCATGCTTTTCTTGATGTCAACAATAAAATGTTAAATAGTACACTACAATCCATGCAGAAAACTAGTTTCCACTCTCTCATCAATTTACTCAGTATTGATGGAGGAAAGTGTGCACATGCTTACAAAAACTGGAAGAGAATTATATGAGTGTTGAAACTCCAAGTGCTCAGGGTCACTCTCACCTCTGACTTCAAGATTTTATGTCATTGGTCTGTTCAAGATCTTCATTACAGAAAATCACTTCTCTCTTGACTATAGTCTTTCTCTTCCTTCATTCTCCAATTGGAAAAATTATTTTCTCTTCTAATTCTCAGGACAAAGAATATTTAAAAATCCTTTCAACTTACAAACACTCATAGAAGAAGAATGAGAAAAGGTCACACTTTTATTTAGATACCAGTTCCTTTTAAAGTAGTAAAGCCTAACGTTTATCAAGCTGACTCTCTATAATATAATCAAGACTAGAGCTCTTGATTCACAGTGATACTCAGTATTTCTTCTTATACAGCAAAGAGCCTGAAAAACTTGTATTTTCTCTTTCTATAGCTTCCTTTTAAGCCAAAAAAGGCAATAAAGAGCACTTCTGAGAGGCCTTGAATTTTTATATTTAGGTGTCACCTAAGGAGAAGAGTTGGACCTGAAGTTCTCCTCTAATAAGCTCCAATCTTTATTCAGCCAAAAAGAATTAGGAGATGAAGCTTTTTTGCTAGCTGCATGCTCCAGATTCTGCTTTCTTCACCTTTTCCTGAACCACGTTAACCTCTTCACTAACTTCCTGCCAGATTGTTCAACCTCTTCCATTCTCCCCTTCCAAGGGTTTAAATCAGCGTCTCCTAGTTTTCAATGCCTCACTTTTTCACTTGTGAGGTCAAATCTTTCTTTAAAAACCAATAGTAGCGAATTAATCATCCCTTAGACCCCAAATTATTACTTTTTAAAAATTTCTTCAGTCTTGAAACATTTGTATGCAAATGACCTGAGGACTAAAATGTTCTGAAGCTCAAGCCATTTATCAGTTCTCAAAACAGTCCTCCTTCACATTCTATGTCCTTGAAGTATTACCTTCTTACATTTTAATGTATTTAATAAACAAAAGTTAATTTTCTGATCTTTTAAAGCATAAAATTATTCATATGCAAAAATCAAATCTCCTATACTTATAAAATAGCTTGTTTTTATATATAAATTATAGTTCATTTTCTGCCCTAAAATGCTCAATTTATAATTGATAGTTTTGTTTCTTTACACACAGGTTTTAGGGTATTTTACTAAACCAAAGTTCTTTCGTTATTCATTTCAGGCACCAAACTGTTCATCTCTGAGAAAAAAGAAAAATCTCACATCCTTTTCCAATTGATTTAATTCTTTTTATTTATAGAACACTTTTTCCCCCAGTTCATTCCATACCAAATTCTTCCACGGAAAAAAGGCAATACCTTTAAATGACAGTACCTTATACTATGATTTTATGATACTACAATCCTTCTGAAACCTGGTCTCCCCAGATATAAGATGTATGTTCAGATTATTACCAGATTTCTTCTTTTCCTATATCATACACTGCCAGTTTTCAACACCTCCACAATCCTTTTCTCCACTGTATTGTTGAGGTACTATACAATTAGGGAAGGTCATATTATTGTAACAGCTTGTTCTAGTACTCATCAGTTTTAAATCTAGGATCCCAATATTTAAATTCATGTTTTTATTTCTTATCTCTACCTTCAATGTTAGACATCAAAACTTTTATTCTTCCTTGACTGGCTTTCTAATTCACTTCCCTCAATAACTATTATAAACTGTTTCTTTTCTCCTCATCATTTCCAAACTTTCTCCACTCTCTGATCTCCCAGGAGACGTCTTTGTTTCATACTTTTATGCTGAGATAATAATTTGAGGAATATAATCCTTTCATCCATTCAATCAATCAAAAATAATAAATTGAAGGAAGAAGGAGAATGAACTCCTGGTGAATTTGGTGGTTCTCTCAAACAGTCTGTTGAGATTATAGTGCATAAAACTTTGTCAGAAGAGGGTATTTTCTATGATGCTGTACATGAACTAAGAGAATATCCCTTCATTAGAAGAACTCAGTCAACTCCTTTACTGATACCTAGTGACTGGGACTATTATTATAAGATGAGCTGCCCTTGTCAAAACTTCCTATTAACTCTTTCTCATTTCCTTCAAAGCAGAGCACAAGGGTGATTGATGACAAGGTAATATTAGAAGCTAATTTCACTATTATGCTAATTACTCTGATAAAACATGTACAGAAAAATGAATAGAAATTTTTTCCTGAAGGAAAGAAATATAACCTATCTAGCTTAAATCAGAGAGTAAAAAATTAATTATTCATCATTATTCTCCTAACATGTTTAGAGCAGTAATATGATCCAGTCTGATCTCCTCTTCTTTGACAAAATAAATAAAATATGGTTCATATTTAAATGTTATCAGGAAAGCAAAATTTAAACCTTTTCAGATCATTTAATCCACATTTTTCCAACTACAAAAACACTTTAGAGCCTACCCCCAATATCTTTCAACAATGTTGAGAAAATTAATAATATTCAATAACTTATTTAATCAAAATCCAAATAAGAAGATTCAAATAATTATATTTTCCCCTTAGCAATACAGTTTTGTGGGAAAATAATGAGTAGTATAAATGTACGAAGTATCTGTGATTTACCCTACTTTTAGAAATTCTAGGTATGAGAACTCCCTCCCTCAACTTATCTATGATTTAGTAGTGAAGTCATCAGGAGCTGCCTGAGGAACATAAAAATGAAGTGATGTGTCCAAGGACAGATGGCTGGTAAATATCAAAATCAAAATTTTATACTAGGTCTTCCTGATTCCAAATCCAGCATTCCATCCCCTGTAGCATAATGACACTAATAAGTTGATAATGGCTATTTATTTAAAAAAACTCTTGTAAAACCCTTCATCAGATGAAAAAGGTATAGGATATTGTGCTAAAATTTTAATATCCATTACAATGATCTTGAGATGCTTTAAGATCTGAAATGATATCACTATACGTTAAATTGATAAATCTACCTAGGACAAGGCAATAATTAATTATTTCATTGCCCTTCTTAATTGTGCGTTTTACTAGAAAAAATGATGAGTAAGCAGGCTACATATTACTCCTCCAATAAAAAAACAAATTATAGGCAAGTTGGGGACTACATCAATAGAGAGAATTTCTTCACTAGGAACCCCTCATATAGACAAAATCACAGGTCTGGAACAAAAAAAGAAGTATTCATCTAAACATACTGCTTCTCTGCTCAAAATGTCCGGTTATCTTTAAGATATAACACTGACTTAATAGATTGCCATTTGATGCCTTAACCTATATCCAACCAACATTTCTAGCCACGTTCCACATACATTCTTTCTCACCCCACTCCATCCTCATTTTCCAGTTTCCTTTTATGCATTGCCTTCTGTTATTAGATTGTAAACTCTTTGAGGCCAGAGACTCTTTCATATTTACATCCCCCATGCTAAGCACAGTGCCTGGTACACATATATAATAATAAATATTTATTTATACCTAGCAAATATTTATTGACTAGCCCAACTCCTTCATTTGCAGATGAGGGAACTGAATCATAGAATAGTTGAGTAATCTTTCTGCTATACCTCATCATCCATACAGAGTTATCCTTAGACAAAATTAGGAATTATACAGTAAGTCCTATTCCATTTTCCTTTTAATTGCCGATCTCATCATTTGGTATCCCATTTATCCAGTTTCCTTGTGTCTTCATAAAAGTTCACTCAGTATATTTTCCCAGTAAGAGTTGGTAATAGAACACAGGTCGGTGCTCTTCCTAATATACGTGTCTCTCTGTATTATCCAAAATTCTACAGATTCTGATTGCTTCATTTCATCTGGATACTTCAAAGGATTAAAATTTGATTAGACAGATATATTTAAGAAATATTCTTCAGGGGGAAGCTGGGTGGCTCAGTGGATTGATAGCCAGGGTTAGAGATGAGAAGTTCTGGGTTCAATTCTGGCCTTAGACACTTCCTAGCTGTGTGACCCTGGGCAAGTCATTTGACCCCCACTGCCTATCCCTTACCACTCTTCTGCCTTGGAACCAATACATAGTATTGATTCTAAGATGAAAGTAAGTTTTTAAAAAAAAAAAGAAATATTCTTCAATAACAAAGATTTATTGAATATTTCTGATTTATTAAGAGTAGGGAGGTAGGAGTAAGAATAGAGATGGTACAGGAGGACGTTTCAGAAAAGTATGTCAATATTCCTACCCTCACAGATATAGCATAGAAAAAAATATAATGTTTAGGTTTATCAAGAAAGCAATCACTGAAATTCAAGTGTCCACTTACTGTTTTATATACATATACCCCCACACACTATATAGTAGTAGTGCCTACTTTTCCAAAAAGAGAAATTAGTCAATAAGCAGTTATTGAGCCATTAATATACACCAAGCACTGTGCTAGGAAGTGAGGATACACAGACAATAGTGAACCCTGCCCTCAAGGAGTTTACAAAGTAACAACAGAAGGAATATATATATACATATATATGTGCATATATGTATAAACAAAATAAATTAAAGGTAATGGAGTAGAGAGAGAGAAGATTCTAGGAAAATAATGTAAAAATTAGAGGTGGAAAATTAACAGACTTTTGTTATAAATAATATTTTATCTTTCTTCTATGATGTAAAAATAATTTTTAACATTCATTTTTATTATTTTGGGTTCCAAACTTTCTTCCTTCTTATGACTCTTTATACCTTACTCCTTCCCTTCCTGCCCCCCTCAATGAGGTGATAAACAATTTGATATCGATTTTATATGTGAAATCATGTAAAACATTTTCCCAAATATCAATATCATTTTATAGAAGAGATCTCAAATAAAAAAAAAGGAGAAAGAGAGAAAGAAAATGAAATATAGTATATTACAGCTTGCCTTCAGACACTATCAGTTCTTTCTTGGTGGGCAGATGGAATTTTTCATCACGAATGTCTGGGATTGTCTTGGATCACTGCCTTGCTGAGAATAACTAGGTCTTTTGCAGTTGTTCATCAAGAAATATTGCTGTCCCTAGGTACAATATTCTGGTTCTGCTCACTTCACTTAGTATCAGTTCATTTAAGTCTAAATTTTTCTGAAATCACCCTGTTTGTCATTTCTTATAGCATAATAATCATCCATAACTGTCATATATGATATCTGGTTCAGGGGAAACTCAATTTCCAACCCTTTGCTACCATAAAAAGAGCTGCAATAAATATTTTTGCACAAACAGGTCCTTTTTAATTTTTTTTCTCTTTGGAATAGAGATCAAGTAATGGTATTGATGGATCAAAGAGTGAGGACAGTTTTTAAGTCCTTTGAACACAGTTTCAAATTGCTTTCTAGAATTGTTGGACCAGATCACAACTGCACCAACAGTGTATTGGTGTCCTAGTTCTTCCACATCTTGTCCAATATTTACCATTTTTATTTTCTGTAATATCAGACTATCTGATAGGTAAAAGTGGTACCTCAGGTTTGTTTTAATTTGCATTTCTCTAATCAAGAATGATTTAGACCATTTTTATATGACTATAGATGTCTTTGATTTCTTTCTCTGAAAACTGTCCATTCATATCCTTTGACATTTATCAGTATGAGAATGACTTTTATTTTAATAAATTAGGTTTAGTTCTTAATCTATTTGAGAAATCAGTCCTTTATCAGAGATACTTGATACAAAAAATTTCCCCCAATTTTCTGCTTTCCTTCTAATCTTGGTTGCATTTGTTTTGTTTGTACAGAAACATTTAAATTTGATGTCATTTAAATTATCCATTTTTATTTTATGGTGCTTTCTATTTCTTGTTTAATCCTAAATTCTTCTCTTATCCATAGATCTGACAGGGATTCCGTTTATGCTCCTCTAATTTGTTGACAATATCTCCTTTTATGTTTAGATCACATACCCATATTGACCATATTTTGGTATATGGTGTGAGATGTTGGCCTATTCTCAGTCTCTATAATATCATTTTATAATTTTCCCAACAGATTTTGTCAAATAGTGAATTATTTTTCCAAAAGTCTGGATCTTTTGATTTATCAAATAGCAAATTACTATGTTTTTTTATTACTAGTTTTTGTGTACCTCATCTATTTGACTGATCCATCACTCTATTTCTTAACCAGCCCCAGATTGTTTTGATGATTACTGCTTTGTAATAAAGTGGGAGAATTGGTACTCCTTGGTCATCTTCATTCATATTATTTTTCATTAATTCCCTTGATATTCTTGACCTTTTATTCTTCCAGATGAATTTAATTTTTTCTAGTTCTATGAAATAATTTTGGGCACTTTGATTGATATGACATGAGATAAGCAGATTAGGTAAAATTTTCATCTTTATTACATTTGCTTGTCCTATCCATGATCAATTAACATTTTCCCAGTTGTTTAGATTTGACTTGATTTGAGTAAAAAGTGTTTTGTAATTAAGTCCATATAGTTCCTAGGCTTGTTTTGGCATAGACTAGAAGTATTTTATATTATCAACTGTTAATTTAAATGGAATTTTTCTATCTCTTGCTATTGTACTTTAATGATAATATATAGAAATGCTGATTGCTTTGTGGGTTTATTTTATATCCTGCAATTTTGCTACAGCTACTAATAGACTTTTTAAAAATGTAGGAAGTAAAAAAGGAAGGAAGGAAGGAAGGAAGGAAGGAAGGAAGGAAGGAAGGAAGGAAGGAAGGAAGTATTTATCAAATGCTAGTTTTACATACCAAGTGTTTTAAGAGCTGGGAATACAAATACAAAAGTTAAACAGCCTCTTGCCTTCATGGAGTCACATTTTTATGCTATAAAAATCTAGTGTCAAGTTTCATATATTCCACTCATTTTATTAAATAAAAATATAAAACTGATAAAATAATATTTTATAATGACCTTTTCCCATATAATAAAGTCAGAGCCCTCACACATTAGAAAGAAAGTTATTATTAACATTTTGGCTTTTTTTGTGAAAGGGAATGCTTTTCCTCTTTTTGAAATCATGGAGGAGAAAGAATACAAAATCTTGGAACCATAAGACTGGAGCCTACTTAGCAGCTAAATGAAGACATTTAGTATCTCGGGGCTTCAACTTCTTCCTCTATACAATGAGAGGGTTGGACCAGATGACGCTCTCTGGTCCCTTTTAGCTCTGGAGTTATGATCCTGTGATCCCCTACAGCTCTAAATCTTTGCTCCAATAGAGAAATGTAAGGAACCAAAATCAAAGGATTCCCTTCCAATTTCAAATAGCTTATTTCTATTTTTTTAAATAAAAATGTATATAATCCCTCAAACTATGAGGGATTTTTCATCTCAGTGACTGAAAAAAAAAGGTCTGAATTTTCCCTTTTTCTCCTCTAAGTATTTCCCATCCCTAACCCTAGTCTTATTAGCTTTATCTTCACAATGAGATACTAAAAGCAAAGCCACTTCAAAATACTAGGCTACCCAGCAGTTTTTAGAATTCTGAGGAGACTTCGTTCTCTCTATATCTAACATTTAAACTACAAGGAGAAACTTAAAACACAAGATAATGCACATGCAATTATTCTGGTTTTGCTCCACACCAAAAAAAAAAATTTAATGGAAACTAAAATATAGCCTTGTGTCAATTAGCCTTCTGGAAATATCATTGCTATCTGTCTAAAAACCAGTAAGATATACAAAAGTAAAACATAGTTTCTTCTCTTTTTTGTTGTTGGAGTTTTTTCATGCTTTTCATTTTTGGGTTTTTGAAGACACAATAAAGAATTGGCAGCCGGACGGACAGACAGACACTTGCTTGAAGCCAGATTACTAACAGATTAAGTAGTAATCTTTTAAGTGTATTGCCAAACATACCACAATAAGATCTGAAATAGCTTTTGACTGAAAAAGAAAAGCATCAGAGATGTGGTAACAGCACACCACAAAATGTTTCACTGAGAGCCAGACTTTAAAATGATACTTTCATCTACTTAAAGGGTGTGTGAAATCTCCAAAGGCTGGATGCTTTCCCTTTTATAAATGGTTCACCTTTTTCTTTTTTCAACTATGGCTTTGAAAATCAGAATTGTTTTAATTTTAGTGAAAATATTCTGTCCACAGGGCAAGCTATGTTAACACAAATACTGCTGGAGGCCATTGGATTCTTACTAAATAAAAACAACTCAACCAGATCTTCCCTTGTTTCCCAAAACAGATGACAGCTAAAGCAGGACAGAACTAATCTGTTTTTCATGGCAAAGGATACTTGCCTAGAAAATAAGTTCTATAGAAATATGATTAATAATTGTCCCCTGGATCACTTGAATTTGTCTTTAAAAGATGTATACATGCCTTTGCACTATCACTATTATTTCAGTCTCTTATTACTTCATTTTTGAATCTCTATAGTATTGGTTGGGTTTAAAAATTGGCTAACTGAAAAAACTTTGAAATATCATTTAAAACAACTTGAGAAACAAGAAAAAAAAACAAATTACCCAAGAGAAACTCTAGAATATTGGTACCAAAATAACTTAATGGCTACGACCCATACTCATATAGACTTTCGAGTGTGATTTCTTGGAAAAGAGTTTTGGTGGACTTTGCCAGGTAAAAATCAATAATATAAAAATCACTATAAAAGCCAATCAACCTAAGGCAGTAAGGGTGCAAGGAAATGAAGTAGTTTCTCAAAGGTCTCAGGCCTAATTTCTCCCCTAAGCTATAGTCTTGCATTGCAAATGGTCAGCTGAAAATCTCTACATCCATGTCCTACTTGGTCCTCTAACTCAGCACTTTCAAAAGTGAATTCATTGGAAAAACATTGATTGCTCATGAGTAGGAAGAACTAACATAATAAAAATGACCATTCTACCCAAATTAATTTACCTATTTAGCGCCATACCTATCAAACTACCAAAAAACTTTTTTACTGAATTAGGAAAAACTATAACAAAGTTCATCTGGAATAAAAAAAGATCAAGAATATCAAGGGAAATAATGAAAAAAAATGTGAAGGAAGAGGGCCTAGCAGTACCAGATATTAAACTATACTATAAAGCAGCAGTCATCAAAACTATGGTATGGTACTGGCTAAGAGACAGAAGGGAGGATCAGTGGAATAGACTTGGGGTAAGTGACATCAGCAAGACAGTGTATGATAAACCCAAAGAGCCAAACTTTTGGGACAAAAATCCACTATTTGACAAAAACTGTTGGGAAATTTGGAAAACAATATGGGAAAGATTAGGTTTAGATCAACATCTCACACCCTACATCAAGATAAATTCAGAATGGGTGAATGACTTGAATATAAAGAGGGAAACTATAAATAAGTTAAGTGAACACAAAATAGTATACCTGTCAGATCTCTGGGAAAGGAAAGATTTTAAAACCAAGCAAGAGTTAGTGAAAATTACAAAATGTAAAATAAGTGATTTTGATTATAGCAAACTAAAAAGCTTTTGTACAAACAAAAACAATGTAGCCAAAATCAAAAGGGAAACAACAAATTGGGAAAAATCTTTATAACAAAAAACTCTGACAGGGGTCTAATTACTCAAGTATACAAGGAGTTAAACCAATTGTATAAAAAATCAAGCCATTCCCCAGGTGATAAATAGGCAAGACACATGAATAGGCAATTTTCAGATAAAGAAATCAAAAGTATCAATAAGCACATGAGAAAGTGTTCTAAATCTCTAATAATTAGAGAAATACAAATCAAAACAACTCTGAGGCATCACATCACACCTAGCAGATTGGCTAAAATGAAAGAAGGGGAGAGTAATGAATGCTGGAGGGGATGTGGCAAAATTGGGACATTAATGCATTGCTGGTGGAGTTGTGAACTGATCCAACCATTCTGGATGGCAGTTTGGAGCTATGCTCAAAGGACTATAAAAGAATGCCTGCCCTTTGATCCAGCCATACCATTGTTGGGTTTGTACCCCAAAGAGATCATAGATAAACAAGACTTGTATGAAAATATTTATAGCCGTACTTTTTGTAGTGGCAAAAACTGGAAAATGAGGGGATGTCCTTCAATTAGGGAATGGCTGAACAAACTGTGGTATATGCTGGTGATGGAATACTATTGTGCTCAAAGGAATAATAAACTGGAGGAATTCCATGTGAACTGGAAAGATCTCCAGTAATTGATGCAGAGCAAAAGGAGCAGAGCCAGAAGAACATTGTACACAGAGACCAATACACTGTGGTAAAATAGAATGTAATGGACTTCTGTACTAGCAGCAATGCAATGACCCAGGACAATTCTGAGGGATTTATGGAAAAGATGCTACCCACATTCAGAGGTAGAACTACAGGAGTGGAAACAGAAGAAAAACAACTGCTTGAACACATGGGTTGATGCAGACATGACTGGGGATGTAGACTCGAAACCACCACACCAATGCAACTATCAACAATTTGGAAATAGGTCTTGATCAATGACACATGATAAAACCAGTGGAAATGTGCATCAGCCATGGTGGGGGGAGCTAGGGGGTGAAGGGAAAAGTAAGAGCATGAATTATGTAACCATATTATCTTTTCTAAAAATTAAATATTAATAAATGTTTAAAAAAAGTGAATTCATCATCTATTCCCAGCACATGGGCACACACGCACGCGTGCACACACACACACACATACACACACTCACACAAAACATGTTACTCCTGAATGTTTTATTTCTATGAATAGCAATACCATCTGCAATCATTCCATCTCAAGATGGAGCCAGAGTTGAGTGGATGAGTGAGAGAGAAGAGTTGAAGATAATTACTCTTAGTTAAGAGAATGATTAATCTTAAGACTACCCAAGAATTATCTTTAAGGTTTCCTTCAGTGCCCCCATCTGATCACTTTTAAACTCTCCTTAATTGTACCTGTGTTCCATCTTTTGTATCATGTCCTCTCTCTCAACTCATACTGCTATAGTTCAGACGCTCTTAACCTCTGCCCTGGACTATTATGAAGAACTTTTAAGTTATCTCTCTTCCAATCTATCCTTCTCTCAACAGCTAAAATAGACCTCCAAATATATGGGAGAGAGGCAGCATAGTGCTATTCTGAGAAGGAAATCATAAGAATATAGATCTAGAAGAAACCCCACAAGTCATTTATTCTACTACCCCTATCCCATTTCACAGATGAGGAAATTGAGGTTCATAGAATTCAGATGACTTTCCCAAGTCACATAGATAGTAGGTATCATAAGTGGGACTTGAACCCTAGTCCTCTGACTCCAGAACCAATACTCTTTTTACTGTACCACATTGCCTTGAGTCAGGAACACTCGAGTTCAAGTTCTACATCTAATATCTATTCACTGGATTTTTGTAAACAATGAGAAACCTCTTAAAACTCCAGTCAAATCTCTAAAACTATCAATTACAGAGAAGTAGCTGAAAGTTTCCTTATTATGAGGTCTTTATATGGAATAAATCCCAAGTCTGGATCAAAAAAATATATATTTTGACCATGTAGTTCCTTACTGAAAAGCTTTCAAAAGTGTTTTTGTGTTTGTGGTTGTGTGGTCAGTTGACTCTAAGTCCTTCACAACTCTCTTGGAAATATAATTTAAAAACCCTACTACCCAAATGTCCTTATGCCCAACAAATTCCATTTCTCTCAACCAATAAAAAAAACCTACCCTTGTCATCACCATTTCTTTCCTCATTTCCCATGCCCAAACTTTTCCCTCTCTAAATCTTCTTTATTACTAATCCAGAGACTCATTCAAAGTTCTTGCTACTGATTTGGATCTTTTACAGATGATCTGGTCCTCTAGACATCTATCCAGTGGACCTACCTTTTCTCTTCTACAGCTATTGCTGGTAACTACAGTTTGAACAGAATTTCAGAAGTAAGTATCTTCCTTGACAAGTTTTATCACATATAAGAAACATAGCAGGGATCATGGAATATTTTGGCAGGCTGGTGAAGTGTGTGGGCCCCTTTTCAGAATCATGGTTTTAAGAGCATCAGATAAAATATGTAGGATGACAAAGGATGCCAACTATATTGAAATATAATTATTAAAAATGTTTTTAATTCACAGATCCCTTCTGAAATCTCTCCATATAGCCCAGGTTTAAAATCCCTGAATTAGAGTGAGCTGGAAGGAACCTCAAGATGTCATTTAGTCCATCTAATTTAACAAAAGAGGCCCAGAGGGGTAAAAATACCATGCCCAGGGCTACCAGTGTTCCAACCTTTGCTATTGTTTAATAAAAAAAATAGCTAATGTCTACAATAGGGCAGCTTTGTGTTGCAGTGGATAGATCTTCCTGGGTTTAAATGTGGCCTCAGAAACTTACTATTTGTGTAGCCCTGGACAAATCATTTGCCTCAGTTTCCTCACCTATAAAATGAGGTGGAGAAGTAAATGACAAGTCACTCCAGTTTGTTGACTAAGAAAACCCCAACTGGGGTCATGAAGAGTTGGCTACATCTGAAATGACTGAACACCAATATATAGATTGCGTTTAAAGGTATACAAAGCACATACCTTTTCTATTCATTCATCCCAACAACCCCGTGAGAGGTTAAAAGCTCACTGAGGAAAATAACGAGCATTTATGTTGTACTTTAATATTTATAGAGTACTTTGTGTACGTTATCACTTTTGATTCTCCCAACAACCCTGGAAATAGGTCCTATTATTAGGTCCATTTTATATTTGAGGAAACTGAAGCAGACAGAAGCTAAATGACATGCCCAGGTTCAGGCAAGATTTGAATTTAGGACTCCTTGACTAAGTTTTATGCCCATTCTACTATACCCCCCAGATGCCTTTAGACCCAAAGAATTTAGCTGCATCACTTCCTGATATCTGGTTTGTATGCCTTGTTTAGTTCCCAGAGTTCTGACTGAATTTTTTTTCAGAGTTCAAGGGAGAACTAGATAACTAAAAGCCATCTCTTTCCTTCACTCCTGGACACAATCAGCTTATTTTTTTAAATTGCAGCCTCAGGGCCATTCTAATCCAGTGGATTTAGAGTCCAAAGAGCCAAGGCTCACTTGAATTAAAGCAGGAAGGGAAGTTAGAGAAACCTAGCCCAATTCCCTCATTTTATAGACAGGAAACTGAAGCCCCACAGTGGGGGGTTCATGGTCTATTCTTAGATTGTACACTTCTTCACTTATGGAAAGTGCAACTCCATTTATTTTAGTCCTCACAAGTTGCCAAACTGGCTTTCTCTTTGTTCTTCATGTACGACTGTCTTTCTCCTCTGCTTGGAATTCCTTCCCTCCTCATCTCTTCTTCAGAGTCCCTCTTTTTTCCAAGAAATTAATCTTCAGGAGTCTTTCCTGACTTCTCATCCACAATTGCTAGTGCCCTACCTCTCAGACTTTGTTACTTAACTACACGTATATATGTAGATGTAGTTATCCCTATGCAGATGCACATGTGTGTATGTGTACTTATTATCCTCCCCATTAGAAGATAAGCGCCACATGAGTAGGAATTATTCCTTTCATTATGTCCCCAGTGCCTAACACAGTTCCTATCTAACGAAGATGCTGTGGAGTGCTGAGAATTTTCTGGACATTGAAGACACTAAGGTCATCTCCCGCATCCTGGGTCATCACCAATCTTCCGGACTTGGATGACTATGGAAGAAAGAGTGAGGAGAATGATTTTACCCAACTCTGCCTCCCTTAAATTCAATCATGCACAAGTAAAGACATCACTTATCTTATCTTTGGTCTTCTTATGAAACAAAAGATGAACAACCATAAGAATCCATTTCTTAGATGGGGAAACAATGCCAGAGAATTAAGAGGATTCCTTAGAATCATGACGACACAACTAGAAATTGATTTAAAATCTCCAGACTACAAGTTCTGGAGTATTTCTACCATGTTGAGGTTGTTGTTCAATGGTTTCAAATGGGTCCAATTCTTGGTGACCCCTTTCAGTTTGTCTAGGCAAAGATATCAGAATGTTTGCCATTTCCTTTTCCAGCTCATTTTAGAGAGGATCAAACTGAGGTAAACAGGAATAAGTGACTAAACAGGGTAAAGTTGACTCACCCAGGGTCACACAGCTGATAAGTGTTATGAGGTAAGATTTGTACTCAGGTCTTCCTAACTCCAGGTCCACCACCTGCCCTTATTATGGTACCTAGCTTGACCCATATTATGAGCCAAAAAATAAAATTCAACTGATTCATTCTAAGGGAAAAAAGTTAATTGCAAATATATCATTTTACCATATAAATAAAAATAGTAAGGATTAAATTAGGAAAAGTAAGATTTTGAGCGCAATACCTGGAATGGATTTTTAAGGCCATTTAGTAACTAGCTGATTAGCCCAAACCCTTCATTTGATGTATTAGGAAGGTAAGACAGAGTATTTAAGTGACTTCCAAGATCACACAGGAAAGTGGCCAAGCCCAAACTGAGCATTCTTTCTGCTATATCACTCCTGGGATTCCTTTTCATAGGAAGGAGAGGGTCTAGTTTGAGAGGGTCTGGTTTTCATTTTACCTTAATGTGTGTGATTCTTCTGTTTTCATTCATTGATTAGGGCTACTAGTCTAAGAAAACCAATTGCCTTACAATCTGACATCTACTCAAACATAAATCAGGATGGTAGAATTATAGTCAAAAACAGGAGAGATTAAATCTTTTTACCCAGCAGATCTCAGCCCCTGCTGATTGCTGGGGTTTGTGCAGGGTGAGGCCAACCTTGCAGTCAGATTAATAAACATTTTTCAAAGGCTAAATCCCCTGCTACCCCAATATGAATGTGATGTAGGAATTTCTCTCTCCACAGGGGACAACTAATAATCACTCTTCCTTCAGACAGCTGTGACACAAAACCCTGATGAGATTGTAGTTCTACATGGAGGTGAGTCATCCCCTGCAATTTAGTGTCAATTAGCCTAATTAGTGGTTTAGCAGCTCAGATTGCCCCTTCAGTCATTCCTAAAGGTCTCTCCTCAGAAACATCAAGTAATCACATTAAGAATTTTTTCTCACCTCTTCCTAATGGGGGACTGAGCTTCTGAGACAAGACCTTGAAAGCTGGGAAAGATGCAGTTTGATCTGTCAAAATGTTTATCCTCTCCTGTCCCCTTATGCGCCTTCACTACCCTGTTGGAAAAAGAAAAACAGAGCTTTCATTTGCCACCCACTAATTCTGTGGTCTTTTCTCAGCCACTGAAGTTGGGGTACAATTTGTTGGCCACTGATGTAACTGAATCTTATTATCTCTTCATCTCTCCAGCTAGGTGGTCCAGGGCGTGTTCACCCCTCAGGGGAAATGTACCTGTTTCAACATCCTTTCTCTTGGCTCCAGTTCTAATCCCAGGCAAAAGGGGGATTAGAAGCTTGACTTTTAAATTGTGCTCCCCTTCTTCTTTTTCTTTTTCTTTTTTTTCAAATGGCAAGCATTCTGTGCCACCTTTTGTGATAGGAAAAATGAAACCTGGATTAAAGCATATTTTCAATTCCTCACCAACCTTTCTAGTCTGGGAGGCACCTCATTTAAGCCAGTCGCGGTGTGCTAATCAGACAGCTCCGGGTTTGGCAGTCATGAACTGCAGGCAAACACTGAGTAATTTCCAAGCAAGCCAGCCTTGTTCGGCTCAGAGCATGGGGGACAGCTTTTTCATAGTCAAATCTAGAGAATTATTTAGCATCATCCATGGAGTTATCGAGTCCAAATCTTGAAAGTTTTGACAGATTAACAACTTCCTTTGGGAGATTTAAATAAACATGATCTATTAACAAACACACAAAGAATCTACTTAAATTGTACAAACACATAGAGTGGGCTGCCCTGTCTAATGAAAACCTAAGAAAAATATCTTTTTTTTTTTTATGTAAGGTCTGCGTCACTCTTCTTTAAGCTACTGTTGATCCTTGCACAACCCATTAAAGTATTGTCTGAGAGGTATCAGTTACAATTTAAATAAACTCACAATTATGCCCCATCCTAAAATTCAAATGTGTGGGGAAATGAGCATTGCCCAGTTTGAATCATTTCATATATTAGGCTACTGCCATTTTTGTCTTGACAAATTTGAGTGAATATTATAGGAATCCATTCGCAATACCCTATTATTGTTATTCAATATAGATCAATTATATCCTTCAGGAATCTGTGGTGTAATGGGGGTGGGAACTCCTTTTAAGCCCAAAGAGGATCAAGATTCCATTATGAATCAGTAGATGGTCCTCCATAGTGGCAACAATTAAAAATTTGATTATTCTTTGGCCAACCAAAGGTATTTACTCTCTGCTATAGCCTTGCGGTCCAAGCAAGATTCACTTAGCTACAGCTAACTCATTAGAAGGACAGTGGCATAGTAGAAAGAATGTAGAATTTGGAGATAGAGGACATAGGCTCAAATCCTCGCTTTGCTATAGACTAACTCTATGATCTTGGACAAAAAAAATGACTTTATCACTCTGACCATAAGTTTTCTCATCTATAAAATGAGGGTGTTGGACTAAATGACCTCTCTGATCCCTTTTTTTTTTGTATTCTTTTTTTAAACATTTATTAATATTTATTTTTTAGAAAAGTTAACATGGTTACATAATTCATGCTCTTACTTTCCCCTTCACCACCACCCCCAGTCTCTGATCCCTTTTGATTCTGAATCTATGATCTTACTTTAAACTCAGACTCAAGGATCCCTTGGTTGATTAACTTTATGACCTTAGAGGATTAACCAATCTCTCAGTATCTCAGATTCCTTGCTAGCAAAAATAAGTACTTTACCATAGCTTTATAGTTTCTAAAGCCATCCTGACACTACAATGAGTCATTGATTATAGTAGGACTTCCACTATTAACACACTTTAAAATTTCCAAGAGTTTGTAAGCTTTTTCAGTTTCTTATCTGTTCCAATTCCAGGCTATTAAGACCTTGTACTCAGAGGTCCATTTTTTTAAAAAGACAATGTACTTAAAATAGTACTTTTGATTCTGAAAACTTGATTGTTTCTTTGTGTGATTAACTTCCTGGTAACTCCTGCCAATTTAGAGAATATTGCTTCTGTACCTGAATTATGGATTTGGTATCACAGGACTGTTTCCATCCACCTGTTTTGAAATCGTAATCCTACACTTGTAGCATAATCATCTGCTGCTGTAGATATTATCTGGAAGAGATAAACTGATAGTTATGCCTATAATCCTAATAGTTTTCAAAGTAAAAGCCTGCAAAGAATAATAAAGATTGTAAATTCATCCAAGAATCCAAAAGAACAGAAAGTAGTATGAAATGGCTGTCTTTACAAAGACCAAGAAAGCACAAAGAAAAGGATCTCATTCAAAAATATTTTTATGATGCCCACAGAAATCAAACCATTAAAATGTTTTTCATTCACTTTTCTTCTCCCTAAAAGATGAAAGAAATATATATGCATACATATATACATATATATGCTATATACTGTATATAAGATAAAAATTACAATTAATCAAGTCAATCAAGTAAGATATTAGTTTGCTTAAATTTTTAACTCTTTGACTCTGGTAGTGTAGGTGTAGAAAGTAATTTAAATATTTTCTCTGGCTTGGCCTATTATTGGTCAAAAAAGATGATTACATATAAAGCCAGTCAATGACAAGAAAATAAACGCAATAAATCAAAAGTGCCTTAGTATAGAATTTGAAGAGAAGAGAGTTGAGGAAATTTCAGACATAACCAGTACAAGTCATTCAAAATCCTGAAACTGATCTGTAAGGACAATATATTTATCAACTACTCATTTAAGTTGAAACTCTTCAACCCCAATGCACATTTAGACAAATGAAAGGTAATTTTCTGACTTTTTTGTTTTAGCTCTACTTTTGTCATCAAAATATGTATGAAGGAAAAAGAGGATGAGTGAGTCATGAAGTGAGGACAGATAACCAATGCACAATATATTTATCCATACATCTTGGTAACTCTCTGATAATTCCTAGTACATTGAGTAGGATGCTTTGTGTGAACTTATGAGGACCAGATTCAAAAAAGCTAGGCAGGCATGCCTGGGTGAATGGCCACACCAATAAAGGGAATACCCCTATTAATGAGCTCATGGATCCATTGATGCATCAGCATATTTGAGATGTTTTCCAGAAGCATTCATTGAAATGTTAACCTTAGAAATTTAAGTTACTACAACTTAATAAACTAAGGCTATAGAATAGTTTATATCTTTACAAATATTTTAATTAATATTAAAATTAACCTATCCACGGGTTATTTTTAAATAATACATTAATTCATTCAATCATCAATTCTTGAAACTGCCATTATCCTTTCCCATAGCAGAATCTAGGGTTCCAGTCCAAGCTCAACTTGGGGGTAGCCAACTCATCAGAGGGACAGTGGCCTTGTATTTTTTAAAATATGTTCCTATTCCAAATATTGCCTAATAACTCTTGGATCAAATATAAAATATTCTATTTGACTTCACAATTAACTCCTTGATATCATTCCAGTCTTCTTACATCTCACTTCCCTCTACATAGTCAATGACCCATTGAGATGAGTCTCCTTGCGCACATGGTGCTCAATCTCTCCATTCTCACATTTTTGTAGGCTATTTGCCAGTGTCTGGAATTCTCTCCATCCTCTCTTCTGATTCCTGGATTACTCAGCTTTCTTACAGTAGCACTTAAAATATCAACCCTAAAGTAAGCCTTCTTTCAAATCCTTTAATATTAGTGGCTTCCTTCTGTTGATTTTCTGTTAATCTTGTTTATCAATAGGCATGTTGTCTTCCCATTAACTCTGATGTCCTTAAGGGTAGGAACTTTTATTATCTTTCTTTATAAACTCAGCTCTTAGTATATCTGGCACATAGTAGTTACTAAATAAATGTATTTTGATTTGACTTGACTATCCTATTATTTCAGGTGAGAGGCAGTATTGTATAGTATAGAAAAAGTCTTAGCGTCAGGAAGATCTGAATTCAAGTTCTGTCTCTGAATGGATGTGTGACCATAGGAAAGTTATCTACTTTTTTAGGGTTCCAGACAATATATACCTACATCAGAATACATATAAACACTTTTGTATATACATATAATGTACACATACACACATAAGCATGTCTATGCATATATACGCATTTATATGTACCATAAGTGTTTGTGTGTGTGTATATGCTCACCCATTTGTGAATAGAGATATAGATAACTATATCCAGATATCTAGACATATGAATATCTGTATAAACACCTGAAATAACTCATCAAATGACAAGTTGTTCATTTTAACCCAAAGAAAGGGTTGGGCTAATATTTTCCCATCAATTTGATAAGTTTTCTAAATTAAAAAAATTTAGGGTTGCTATAGCATCATATGATGGAGAAATAGAATAGCTAGCTATATATGAGGAATAGAATGAAGCCTATTTTTCACTTGCATCAAATGGAAACTAGAATGATAAATACAACCCCAAAAATGTCATCACTATGAGGAAAAATCAGTGTGTTCCTACTCAGTCCAATGCTTCCATTTCACGACTTCTACATCTTATTTTGTCTTCTGTTTTGATTAGATGTCATTCAAAGTTTCCTTCAACTGGAATTTTAAGAAATCCCCCATAGACCACAAGATTGGTAAACCTGTTCTAAGTGCTTTAGCAATATCATGAAACAGAGCTTGAATTACCAATCCACCAGAGAATGCTAATGCAATTATGACTGTTTACTTATACCATGTGTTTCTCACTGAGCCTCCCCACTGTATCAGGATAAACCAAAGGGAGCTAATGTTTTATAGATGGTAAGACTCTGTTTGTTTTCAGTAGGGCTAAGTCTCCCAAAGCACTCAGACACACTAATTAAAGTAAACTGCAGAGGCCCATAATAAAATATATGTGTTTGGAGACTGTGAGATGAACCCTACTGGCTTATTAAAAGTCAAAAGAAAAATATACATTATTTATGACTTCAAAGGGACACATTGTGAGTTCCAGTTTATTTAAAGGATTAACTAAGCATTGGTTATTGGTGACCATATGAATAGTTCTCCTTTCACGGTTCATTAGTTATGTCATAGATGTGGAAAGTCATCATTTGGGTTCAAATCAAATATTATTAATCAAATAAATTACAGAGGGCACACCAACATTATTAAATGTAATCTTTGGGAAAATAGCTGCTAATAAATCTTGCTCTCACTTTTATACAGTTGCCCAATTGCAACAATGTGCTGGAAGTTTTAAAAAGGACTGTAAGTGTTCCCTGATCTCTCATCAAAATGTTTGACTATATATACGTTACTTTGAATCTCTGCATAAAAACAAGAAGCAATGAGGTGTAGTATCCAAAAAGTAGCAGGGTTCACTTATTGTCAACCTCCAGAAATTTAAGATGCATGCAGAAATGTTTCATGAGTTTATGAAGCTATTACATTATGAAAATTCCTAGGGTAGGTCCTTCGATGATCAAAAGAGATTGAGGTAGAATACGGAAGGGCATGCACAGGTAAAAATCCAAAAGGGGAAAAACATTGTTAAGAGCTAAGCTAAACATTTCATTTAATAAGCATTTTTTAATTTTAAAAATAAAGTAATTTTGAAGTAGTATGGTATTGAGACTTAGTGTTAGGAGTCACAAAAAGATTAAGTCTTGCCTCTGGGACATACTTTGGCTGTGTCACATATGACTACACGATTCTAGGCAAGTCACTTAACCTTTCAATATCTCCATGAAACTCTCTAAGGCTGCAAGGTTTTGTATAGGTATTCATCTGCATTTGTTTCCTCATGAGGAAGTTCCCTCTATCAACTTAATTATAAATCTAGTTCCAAAAAATTAGTAATTCAGAGTATCCTACACTAATGCCACTCATATTTGGCTTCGGAAAATCTGCTTTATGGTCGATCTAAAGAAGTATATTTTTTGCATTATTAGCTTGAAAGTGATCATTCTGGTTGTAAATCTTGAAACAAACCTGGCATTTATCCATTGGCATATAGCGTAGGAAAATCTGGATTTCAGTCTAGCTTCTAACACATTGTAGTTGTAAGATGATGGGTCAGAAACCCAACCCCTCAATATCCCAAGCAACTTTTTAAGGTAAAAGTTGTCTAGAAGATGATCTTTATTGGTTAAAAATGTTTCCTACCTTGATAAAGCCAGAAGTCTGAAGCAATGGTTATATAATTATAAACATGAATATATATACACAAATATATATAGTTATGCATATGCATGTATAGATACATATATGTACATTTGTAAACACACATATATATACACACATATATATATAATTCTCCAATAGCTAGAATTTGAGCAAAAAGCAATCATGCACATTATTACCTACCCCATAAAAGAATACTCAAAATCACTAATAACAAGAGAAATGCAAACCCGAATAACTCCGGTTTCCCAACACAAACAAATAGAAAAGATGACAAGAGATAGGGATAGTTAATATTGAAGGAGCTGTGAAAAGATGAGCCTAATGTACTGTTGGTATGACTGTAAACTCCATTCTTTAGCAATATGGAATTACGTGATGAAAGTAACCTGAACCCTTTAAACTAGAGATTCTGTTGCATACTCTAAGGAGGTCAAGGAAAAATAGAAAGATCCCCTACATAAAGTATTTATTGCAGCATTTTCCAAGGTAGTGAAGAACTGAAACAAAGTAAATGCTCATTGATAGAGCAATTGCTAAAAAGGATGTGGTACGTGAATGTGATGGTAACTATCACATTAAAAGGTATGAATATAAGGAATATAGGAAAGTGATTTACACAAATGAATATAAAGGGAAAGCAAATGTACTGACTACAACAAAAAAGGCAGCTAGATGGCTAAGGGAATAAAATCCTGAGGCCGGAGTCATGAGGAACTGAGTTCAAAGTCAGTCTCAGACACTTACTATCTGTGTCATCTAGTACAACTCATGTACCCTCTGTTTGCCTTAATCCACTGGAGAATGAAATGGCAAATCACTCCAGTATCTTTGTCAAAAAAAAAAAAATCAAACAAACATGGACAACACTGACATGCTATGGACCACAGAGTCATGAAGAATTGAACACAACTGAATGATTGAATGACAATGACAACACAAGAAAGATAAGAAAAAACAAGAAAAAGAAAGTAAAAACAACGATAAAACCATTGCAACTAAATGTTGCAAAAGTCAATGAGCCATCTCGAACCCAAAGAAGAGATATGAGGAATTCTTCCTCTACTTCTTTGCAGATATGGGGACCCATGAATGTGGAGCACTATACATAAACACAGGGTTTTTTTCCCATGTTATTTTGCTAACCACTTTTTTCTCCTCTTAATTCTTTGTTATAAGGGAATGTTTACTGGAAGAGGGAGAGGGGAGAACAATTTGGGAATCGTAGGAGATGTAAAAATAAAAGTATTACAATTAATTTTAAGTGATAAAAATTTAATATATGCATATATATATGAAGACACATTAAAATTTAATTCAAATATTTCAAGTACCAGATAGTCTCAATGGGTATAATTATCTTCCCATTACCTTGGAATTTACCTGAATACTTATGGTAGATCCAACAAGGTAGGACCATTACTCTACTGGGACTTTTGAAGACATTATCCTATTGCAATATTTGGTAAGTGGTTAGGAATTGAGTGAGTCAAGTTAACAAACATTATAATAATTATATATGTATACATATATAGGGATATAAGTGTATTAGGAATTCCCCTTGGTACTCACTGTATAATTTTATGTCACATAGATTTTATTCTTTAAAAAAACTTCATTCCCCTCCTCTCCCACTATTCTGATGCTTTGGTATGGTGTAGAGGTTGACTGTTGAAGACTTACCTCTACCAGGATCTAAGTGATAGATTCCACATGTTGTTATTTTATAACTATCCCACTAAATTAAAAAAGAAGGCAGCTGGGTGGCTCAGTGGATTGAGAGCCAGGCCTAGAGACTGGAGGTCCTAGGTTCAAGTCCGGCCTCGGACACTTCCAGCTGTGTGACCTTGGGCAAGTCACTTGACCCCTATCGCCCACCCTTACCACTCCTGGGCTAAAGACGGTCCCTAGCCCGGATGAAAAAAAGGAGGAGGGTTGGGCGTGGGGCTAGCAACCCCACCCTGTAAAACTACATCTGCTAAAGAAACTGCAACCTAAAGTAGGGGCAGCTGGGCTAGCTCAGTGGATTGTGAGCCAGGCCTAGAGACGAAAGGTCCTCGGTTCAAATCCGGGCTCAGACACTTCCAGCTGGGTGACCCTGAGCGACCCATTGCCTACTGGTTGTGGCCCTATGCTCCTAGAATGGAGTCCCAGGATAAAAAAAAAATTAAAAAAAGATTTATCACAAAAGTGATAAAATTATTTCAGCCACAATCCCTACTATTAGTGAGATATTGAACAAATGGCAATCCATCTCAATGAAGGGAAATGAATTGAGAGATTTTATGACATTATGGAACAACAAGATGGCACAGTGGATAGAATGCTGGACCTCAAGTCAGAAATACCTGAGTTCAAATACTACCTCAGATACTTACTAGCAGTGTGATCCTGGGCAAGTCACTTAACCCTATTTACCTCCATTTCTTTATCTGCAAAATGAATTGGAGAAGGAAATGGCAAACAACTCCAGAATCTTTGCCAAGAAAACCCCAAATGGGGTCACAAAAGTATTACATGACTGAACAACAGTGTGAAGAGGTAAGTCATATCCTGGTTTCATATCCCAGCTCAGGTACATAATGACCTAGTTTCAAATCCCAGTTCAGGTACCATTTGACCATTGGCAGGCCTCTGTGGATCCTGTTTCTTCATCTGTCAAATTAGGTGGCCAGATTCATTGATCTCTGAGTTCTCTTTTAAGACCTAAACCTATAATCCTATTCTGATAAAAAAATTTGTCCAAGTATTGAAATAAATAAACATCTCTTTTCTAGGATATCAGTTAAGGGTTCAGAATTATTCAAATCTGAAATTTGACTTAGACATTTTTTCAATCCAACATGAATGATTATCGATTTACATTTTCCAACATCTTCTGTTAAAATATCAGAGGAATAAGATTTACTATTTTAAATAGGGATTTACTATTTTAAATAGGGATTTACTATTTTAAACTAGGATTCAGGGATTGATAATATGACCTTGTCTAGGTACATAACTTTTTAAGCCTCATTTTCTTCTATTGTGAAATTTAGACTAGTACTGGATCTGTGATTTAATCTGTATGGGGAAGTTTGTTTTTTTCTTTCTTGTGACTTATTGTCTTAAAGAATTGCTGGGAACACTGAAAACATTTATGAGTTGTCCCTGGTTATCCAATCAGTTTGCAGAAGCCAAGAGATTTGAAGTCAGATTTTTCTGTTGTTGTCTGCTCTCTATCTGGTATACCATCTTTCCCATGGAGACTAATTGTGCAAGCACCTAATAATCTGGCAGTCCACTAACTGATAGACTAATGAGAGGAAGTATGGGATAGTAGAAAGAGGAATGACCTCATTGAGTCAGTGACATTGGAATTTAATCCAGGTAAACAGTGTAATTGTTGGGTCATTTTAATTGTGTCTAACTCTTTATGACCCCAATTGGGATTATCTTGGCAAAGATTCTAGAGTGGGGTGCCGTTTCCTTCTCCAGCTCATTTTATAGATGAGAAAACTGAGGCAAACAGGGTTAAGTGATTTGCCCAGGGTCGCTCATTCATTAGGGTCTGAGTCTAGTTTTAAACTCACGAAGATGAGACTTCAGTTCCACCATTCTATTCACTGCACCACTTAACTAGCCTCTGTAACCTTATTAACAGAGTAACCTTAGGATAAATCACAATTCCGGCTCTTCATGTTCTCCTCTATACTCTGATCATTTTATTAAATATAATATAATAAAGTTGGACCTCTGAAATTCATTTTAGCTCAAGAGCTAACTAACATCGTGTGTTCCTAAATCATGAACAAGGCACAGTCTCAATCTGGAGAGACACCATGATTATTCAGGAAAACCTGAGTCTATTAACTTCCATTATGTACATTGCTATGTACCTAACATCCAAGCCAAGTGTCTGGTTGGCATTACCTAGGAACAAAAGTGTAGGAAATGGTACAACCTGGCTCTACACTTCTTGTCAGAGAAGCAGAACACACTCTCCTTCTTGTGCTTATTTTTGCCTACACAATGGTGGCTACAAGGCCAAGTTGTTCCTAGAATTTAAAATTGGAAGGGACTTCATAGACCATTAATCCAACTCCTTGATTTTACAGATTAGGAAACTGAGACTCAGAGAGTTTTAAGGACTTGTCCAGGGTCACATAGTTAATAAGTAACTGAGGTAGGATTTGGGCTCATGTCTTTCTGACTCCAAGACCAACTATTTTATCCATTATGCCATCTAGTTTCCTCAAAGTCATCATAGAACAGAAAAAATGAAATCTTCTATGAAACCACAGATATCAGTTTTTGGTTCAGGAAATGTGATTATTGTAACCATGGAGATACATAGAAAAAGAAACTAGCATTTACCTAATATGCTTCTAAAGCATCTGACAGCATAGGAAGCAGAGGCTCAGAAAGAAAAGGATTCAAATACCAAGCCAAGAGAGAGGAAATAAATGAAACTCAAGACGCCTTCCTTTCTCTCTGCCTCCGCTCCCAGAGCAAGAGATTTGACTTATTTTGAAAAATTTCCGCCAGCCCACAAATCTACTACTTCAGAATGTCTGGTGTCTGCATGAACAAATAGGAGGTGAACAGCTTGGATCTTAAGATTGCCCATTGGCACTGAATTCTCCTTTACTTAAAGATCTTGGCATTTGGTTCAAGGCAAAATTCACTTTCATTCTGTCATCACTAGGTTCAATTTGGGAACACAATGAAATTTGAGGAAACAAGATGAGCTGGTTTAAACATGTGTGAGTCAACCCTTCCAGTTAATGATTTTAAATCACTGAAAGATGAATGTGCTAAATGAAAGCTCTTAAAAATGAATATGTTAGTATTTTTTTCTTCATATCAAGTTGGTAGTATTATAGCCTCAATAAATTCCCTTTTACTATGAGTATATATGTTCTACACAGACATAAACACACACACAAGTACACATGTACCAGGAAGGAAAAGACAATATGATCAAAAGTTTCTTTAAATACTTCCTTATCACTTTCTGGGAGGCAGCGTCATTTGGTATATATAAAGTGTTAGATCTTGAGTCAGGAAGACCTGATTCCAAATTCTGCCTCTGACCCTTAGTGAAAGACATTGAGGAACTTACTCAAATTTTTAGTTATATTGATTTCCTCATTCATAAAGTAAGCACATTATATGTGTGTGTGTGTGTATACGTATATATACACACAATAGTAAATAATGATGATGATGATGATAACAACTGTAGCACCTACTTTAGAGAGTAATTATAAGACTTAAAGAAGATGAACAAGGGATGATAATTTACAAACTGGAAAGAGTGCTATAAAGGCCAGTCATCATCATCAATATCATTGTTGTCCATTATATACAGAGACTGTAACATTGTAGGATGATCAAATGTGATGGACTTTGCTACTAGCAGCAAAGAAATGAATGATCCAGGACAATTCTGAGGGACTTATGAGAAAGAACGCTGTCCATATCCAGAGAAAGAACTGTGGGAGTAGAAACCCAGAAGAAAATATGAGATTTATCATTTGTTTAGATAGGCATAGGATTTGGGGTTTTTGTTTTAAAGGATTACTCTATTACAAAAATATGAATAATGAATAATGAAATTATTATAAAATTGAATGATGAATAATGAAAAAATGAACAATATAGAAATGGGTTTGCGTGATAATATATATGTATAACCCAGTGGAATTGCTTGTCAACTCTGGGAGGGGGAGAGGGATGAGGGGAGGGAGAAAACATGAATCATGTATCCATGGAAAAAATTTAAAAATAAAAAAAAATCATTGTTGTCATCTTCATCAATATCATCATTGCCATTTTTACTATTATTATTTTCAAGGATTTTTTTAACAAACAACACAAGAGGAATAAAAGACATGCCTCATGCCACAACCTATGATTCAAAAAGAACCATTCAAAGACAATCCCAAGAATCTTGAAAACTTGAAAAGATTCTGATGTCGTAATTTGCACAAAAGTAATTTTTAGTACTCTAAAAGAACACCTAAAAATCTCATACATTAATAGAGCACTTGGCATAGAGTAAGTTGCTTAATAAATGTTGCTTCATGCACTTATTTCACACCATCTAACTTGAGATTATGAGCCATTTCACTAACTGCAGGCTATATGAAGAAAATCAGATAATTTGAGATGCCAGATTGGTCAAAGGACTAGAAAGAGTATAGCTAAAATGTCTTTAGCTTTTCCTCTCCATGACTCCTTTTTTCCCATTTATCTTCCTCTCTGTCTCTCTCCAAAATTCTTCTTGGGTCTCTTCTTCCATCATGCTAAATTGCTCAATTTCAAACCATTCCCTTTTGCTTTCTGAAGTTCCAACTCTATCTGCAAACACTATAATCTTGTGTTGGATTTTAAATAAATTCTTCTAAAAACATTTTGTGCCACACAATTTAGAGGGACATTACATAATGATTTATGTAACCAGAATTTTAAAAGAAAACTATCACCAGAGAACCCACATCCTTTGCAAAAATCCAGCTCCTTTGAGCAGTGTACAACAATTTGGGGTGTGCCCTGACCAAGTTTGTACAAATTCCCTTGGCCTCAGGCAAATGGTATTAATAATGATTAGTTCTTTGGACTAGGCACTACCTTCTATCTAGTCACATTCTCACAGAGAACAGTAATGATGCTTCTCCAGAATCAACATCAGTTTCTCTGTAGGAAAAGAAAATGAGTTGTGTATATTGGAATGGTTCTTTTTTTTTTAATCAAAAAAGCAGGGGTCAGGTAAGTAGCTCAGTGGATAGAAAGCCAGGACTGGAGACAGGAGGTCCTGGGTTCAAGTCTGACCTAGACACATACTAGCTGTGTGTCCCTGGACAAATCCTTAACTCACATTGTCTAGCCCTTACTGCTCTTCTACCTTGGAACCAATTGATTCCAAGACAGAAAGTAAAGGTTTTAATAAATACATACAAAATAAATGTGTTACAACCCTCCACAGTTCAATCTCCATGGTTCATTCTGGGTCTTCTGATGCTGTGAAGGTTTCTTTAGGCATCTTCATGGTGCTTTCTTCAAACAATTCATCTTCTGGATTCAAAGAGTTATGGAGTTCCTTTTCCTGAAATGTTTCCCTTCACTTGGGATATTAAATCAAACACTGAATGGGCTATTGTTGGACAAGTTGTAGAACTGATTCATTTATTAATTAGTCTAAGTTAGAATTTAAAGTTCCAATAAAGACTTCATGATTTTCTAGTCCTATGATTAGAAATAATGAATCCTGGCTTCAGATCTGGCCTCAGAACTGTGGGCAAGTCACTTAACCCCAGTTGCTTAGCTCTTACTGTTCTCCTGTTTTGGAACCAACACCCATTCTAAAACAGAAGGTAAGGTTTTAAGAAAATAGAAATAATGAATGGATTAGACAGTAGAAACTTAAGCCTTTAAAATTCATGATGATCGAATGATTCCAAAATACTATAAAATATATTCCCACTTCCTCCACCTCAACCTTTATCCCTTGACTTCTTACTGGTATAAGAGTAAGGACACTAAGAGTTTCTCTGACCACTGCTAACCTGAAGTCATCCATTCTCTTCTGTGGCCTTAGAGCACTTGACATCTACACTACAAATATGATACCACCACGTGTTAAACAGTAGCATCTTCCTTAATGCCAGGTTAAGACCTGGCAAAGACTGCTATTTCCATATTAAAACTATGAGTCCCAGCCTACTGAATTGCAACAATACCTAAGTAGTTATCCTCATACTTCCTTGCATTAAGATGCTAAATTCACTTTGTTTATGATGCACACATCTGTGATATGAAGAATCTGCATTTCATTTTACCCTTCTTCCTATACCACCACAAGTCTCCTGGAAAAATTCATATAATTAAAAGCTTCTGAAATCTGAATCTTTTCTTCTCCAGGTCTTTCTTAATCTTCTTTGCCTCTATTACCTTCTCCTTCAGAGCCACTTTCTCTCTACTCTGCATTTATATTGAGAATATAAACTTCTTGAGGGCAGGGATTTTGGGGGGGGGGCTTTTTATTTGTATTCCAACACTTATCAGCACCTGGTACAAAGTAATTTTTTTTGTTTAAACCCCACCCTCTCTCTTAGAATCAATCACTTATTAAACTCTTAAGACAATATTAATTCTTTTCCTAAATACTAAAATGAATAGAAGGAAGAAGTAGGTTCTTTGGGTATAAAATTTATTAGCCTGCTTTAATCAGCTCCAGTTTTGTGGTTGTTGTTCAGTCTTTTCCAATTCTTTGTGAACCTTTTGGGGAATTTCTTGTCAAAGATACTGGAATGGTTTATCAATTCCTTTTCCAGTTCATTTTAAAGATGAAGAAACTGAGGCTTGTAGTATTAAATGATTTACCCAGGATTACACAGCTACTAAGTGTCTGAGGCCATATTTGCCTTCATTGCCTCTTGCCTGGACTTTAACATTTTTTTATTTTATTTTTTAAAATATTTTCTATGTTTGCATGATCATTTTCTTTCCCTCCCCCCCTCCAAAAACCAACAAGAAATTGCACTGGGTCATATAAATATTATCATTTGATACCTATTTCCACATTATTCATTTTTACTATTGAACAATCTTTTAAAGCTGAATCCCAAAATCATATACCTATATAAATAATTCATAAGACATAAGTTTTTCTTTTGCGTTTCTACTCCCATAGTTCTTTCTTATAAGTACCTCAGGAATGTCCTAGATTATTTTTTTACTACAATAAAATCCATTACATTGGATAGTTCCACAATGTTTCACTTTCAGTATACAGTGTTCTCTTGATTCTGCTCATTTCACTCTGCATCAATTCCTGAAGATCTTTCTAATTCATATAGAAATCCTCCAATTCATCACTCCTTAAAGCATAATAGTATTCCATCACCATCAGATACCACAATTTATTCAGCCATCCCCCTATCGAGGTATATCCTCTCATTTTCCAATTTTTTTTGCCAGCACAAAGAATGCAGCTATGAATATTTTTGACAAGCATTCTTCCTTATTATCTTTTTGGGGTACAAATTCAGTAGTGGTATTGCTGGATCAAAGAGCATGCATTCTTTTAAAGCCCTTTGCACATAAATCCAAATTACCCTCCAGAATGACTGGATTAATTCACAACTCCACCAGCAATGCATTAGTGTTCCAATTTTGCCACAACACCTCTAACATTTATTACTGTCATATTAGCCAATCTACTAAGTGTGAGGTGGTACATTAGCATTGTTTTGATGTGCATTTATCTAAATATGAGAGACAGAACACTTTTTCATGTGTTTATTGATAGTTTTGATTTCTTTATCTGAAAACTGCCTATTCGTGTCCATTGACCATTTGTCAATTGGGGAATGGCTTGGTTTTTTGTACAATTGACTGAGCTCCTTATAAAGTTGAGAAATTAGACCTTTTTCAAAATTTGTTATAAAATTTTCCCCAATTTGTCTGCTTCCCTTCTAATTTTGGTTGCATTGGTTTTGTTTGTACAGAAACTTTTTAATTTAATATAATACAAATTATTTATTTTATATTTTGTAATGTTCTCTATCTCTTATTTGGTCTTAAATTCCTTCCTTTCCCATAGATCTGATAGGTATACTATTCTATGTCCACTTAATTTGTTTATAATCTCCCTCTTCATATTTTAGTCATTCACCCATTTTGAATTCATCTTAGAATAGGGTGTGAGATGTTGATCTAAACCTAACTTCTGCCATATTATTTTCCAATTCTCCCAGCACGTTTTGTCAAGTAGTGATCATGTTTTGCCAAGTAGTGCATTCTTTTCCCCAAAGTCAGGTTCCTCAGGTTTATCAAAGTGTCTTGCTGCTGTCACTTACCCCAAGTCTATTCCATTGATCCACCCTTCTATCTCTTAGCCAGTACCATATTGTTTTGATGATCACTGCTTTATAGTATAGTTTGAGATCTGGTTCTGCCAGGCCTCCATCCTTCACTTTTTTTTTCATTAGTTCCCTTGAAATCATTGATCTTTTGTCCTTCCAGATGAAAATTGTAATGAATTTTTTAATTCTATAAAAAAGTTTTTTGGTAACTTGGCAGATATAGCAGTGAATAAGTAAATTAATTTAGGTAGGATTGTCATTTTTATTATATTAGCTCATCTTACCCATGAGTAATTAATGTTTTTCCAATTGTTTAGATCTAGTTTTATTTGTGTGAAAAGTGTTTTGTAGTTATGTTTCTATAATTCCTGAGTTTGTCTTGGCAGATAGATTCCCAAATATTTTATATTACCTAGTGATTTTAAATGGAGTTTCTCTTTTAACTCTTGCTGCTGGGTTTTATTGGAAATAAATAGGAATGCTGATGATTTATATGGGTTTATTTTGTACCCTGCTACTTTGCTAAAGTTATTAATTATTTCCACCAGCTTTTTAATTGATTTTCTCAGATTCTCTAGGTATACCATCATGTCATCTGCAAAGAGTGATAATTTAGTTTTCTCATTGCCTACTTTGATCCTTTCAATTTCTTTTTCTTCTCTAATTGCTACTGCCAGCGTTTCTAGTACAATATTAAATAGGAGTGATGATAATGGGCATCCCTGATTCACTCCTGATCATATTGGGAAGACTCCTAACTTATTCCCATTGCAGATGATACTTGCTGCTGCTTTATTTTGCAATATCCTTCCAACTGGTCTTTCAAGGACAAGTCTCTACTCACTCTGATTCAGTGATTCCTAAAGTGGGTGCCACCGCCCCCTGGTGGGTGCTGCAGTGATCAAGAGAGACGGTGATGGCCACAGGTGCATTTATCTTTCCTATTAATTGCTATTAAAAATTTTTTAAAATTAATTTCCAGGGGGCTAAGTAATATTTTTTTCTGGAAAGGGGATGGTAGGCCAAAAAAGTTTGGGAACCACTGCTCTAATCCATCCTGCCAGTGAGATTTCTTAAAAGCAAAGTCTAACCATGTTACCCTACTCCAATCAATAAACTCTGTTAGTTCTCTGTCACTAAAAAGATTACATATATATTCTTCTACCTGGCATTTAAAGTTTTTCACAATCTAGATCATTTCTCTCTTTCTGGGATTTTTATGAATTACTCCCCAACTGTATATTCTATTGTCTAACCACACTGGCTTACTTTCAGCTCCTCAAGTATGATGTTCCATCTCCTCACTCTGTGCCTTTACCCTGGGTGGCCCCTCTCCCAATGGTTTGAATCTTCTACTTTCTCATTTCTATCACTTAGAATTCCTAGTTTCTTTAAAGATAAGCTATAGAGTAGCTAATATATAGTCACTAATGACTTTCTCTCTGACATCATCTTCTATCTAATTTTTATGTACCACATATATGCCTATTTGTATACACATTGTCTTTCCCATTATAACATGAATTTCTTGAGAACAGGTACTATTTTGACTTTTTCTTTGTATTCCAGCACTAAAAGCACAGTGCTTTCAGGACCGGCAAATGGTAAATGCTTAATAAATCCTTAATAATTGATGGATTATATCAAGTCATCACCAGACTATTGAAATATTCTCCAAAATTGTTTCCCTAATTCTAGGCTTCCATTCTCTACACCCTCCACCCCAAATTTACCCTAATTTGGAGCTGCCAAATTAATCTTCTCAAAATGCCACTTTATCTTCCCACTACCCATCCCATCCTGTCCCCACTCTGCTCAAATATTCCAGTGGATCTCCACTGACTTTTGAACCAAGCCCAGCCTATTCAAGGCTTGCCACTAGCTGGTCCACCTCCATTTGGAAATCCATTAGGTGAATTGCCATGAAGGGATTTATAGAGGATATGGATAAAAGTTGTCTAAGATGAATGAAGCATAGATTGATTACAGTCTATTTTGCCAGATTATAGTATTTCACACTACTTACTCCCTTTCATCTAGTGGATAGGGAAGATTTTAAGGGGAAGGTGACAGCTGAGATGGCCCTTGAAGGAAAAGAAGTATTTCAAGATACAGAATTCCACAAACCATCCCATTAATAATGTTGTAGTATTTTGCCAGAAATCAAAGTCAAGTTCGCTGACTGATAGTTCTAAGATTACCTTCTCTTCTCTCCCTTCCTATTTTAAATCTAGATAGTGAGTCTTCCCTAACTCCTTAAAATTCTTCAAAACTGCAATCCAGAAGCCCTTGTTCAATGTTTCTTTTGTCCAGACTAACTCAGAGGACACATTAACTCAAAGCAAAATAATCTAAACACAAAGATAAAATAAACAAACAAACAAACAAAAAACCCCTCCATAATGGAGTCATCTCTCCTACTAATTTCCTTGATACTAGTAGGAGAGGGAAAAGATGTGATCACTATTCAGGCTCGCATTTCTCTTAGATCTTTGTTGGAGGAGTTCTGGGAGAATTTAAACTGTCTTATTTCCTTCTACTCCACCATCTGGATTGATCTCTTCCCTAAGCCACTTTCTTAAAAACACTTAGCAAATTCTTCTTTATATCATTCTTATTTATGTGCTTGTAAAGTCTCTGTATTGGATTGCAAGTTTCTTGAAAATATCAACTTTTGTTGTATTTCTAACTCCAGTACCTAGCACAGTAGCAATCATATGCTGGATGTTAAGAGATGTCTGTTAAATTGAACGGAATGAATAGATGGTGATCCAAACAGTTTCTTAAACTAGACATTCATTGACCCACATTTGGTGATGGGAGAAAGGAGAGATCACATTTGATTTCAGGATTACAGTTCTGTCATAAGTTGGCTCAACCAAAATTTTATTGAAAGAATGTACACATGCAGAAGTAACAAAACCTCAAAAAACTCTCCCACAGAGAATTTGAATACTGTTATTGTATCTTTAAAAGTCATTGAAATCTTGGAAAGTTCAGGTAAACTCTCTTCTGGAGAATTAATTGATAACTATAGAGAGAAAGAGAAGGAAAGATACAGAAAGAGATAGAGAGAGAGAATCTGAAGCCAGAGAAAAAAGAATAAGAACTTTTTCCTGACAGAATTATTTTAACCTCTATCTTATGAAGAAACAATATGAAGATAATTCTTGAAAAAAAGACTATAATAAGGGTCTCTGAAAGCTAAATGGTAGGATCATGTTTCTATATCTGAGAAATAAATAGTAAGAGTTATGTTTAAAAGTGACTTTGGCCATAATCTTTCTGAGTAGATACATAGAAACTATGTCAGTCTTATTTATTTGTTATATCATCAATAAATTATGCAGCTAGAAAACCTAATGTTTATTTAACAATTAAAGATTAGCAAGATAGAGGGAGACTAATCACCAAATATCTTAGATATATAGATAATTTTGGACATACATATGTGTATGTATTATGCAAACTAATGGGAAAAGAAAAAGAAAGAAAATTTTATGGAAAAATGTATCTATAGTTTATTGAATAAGTAGGATTTATTGATTTTATTCAATAAACTGGGATGGGAGCTCAGAGCTAATGATTAACTAAGGTAAAAGATGTTACTAGGTTTAAAATGTCTAAGGAAATATCAGAACATACCATTTAACTGCCTTGGAACTCTGAATGAGAATGAGAAAGGCATATCATCCCACCCTGGCTACACAGAGATGTAGTAAACACCTAAAATCTATTATATAAAAATTAAAATATTCACCCTATTAAGGAAATTATGTAACTAAAGCAAAATTTCAAATTTATTATTCTTTGTTTTATTCCCTAAATAATCCCTACTTTGGAATATTCAAAGTAATTCCTTATGGAATACCCAGTAGAGGACAGAACATGCATTTTGGGGAAAAGTGGGAAATAAAGTTAAATAGAACAGTTGGATAGAGGTTCTGAGCAAAGGAGTTCCATGAAAAAAATAGTGCTTAAGAATAATTAGTAAAAGGAGGTACTAGTCCTGCTTGTGCAATCCAACTGAAAAAAATTTTGTTAAATAGGAAAGAATGAACTCACTTGACTAATAATGCTTATCTAGATATTTAAACTTATCCTCATATCATACATAAGGAATAAAGTAAAAACATTTTATTTCTTCTGACCTGTTTTCAATGTTCTCAGTATTTAAAAAGAGTAAAGGAAATGATGCATTACACACTAAAGGCATTTTAAGACAAAGAAATTAAAAGGTTTTTTTTAAGTTTCCTAGGAGATTGTTTTTCTTTCAATTTAATTTTAGAGGCCAACTTTAACAAAACTTATGAAAAGTTTTCAGAAACTATCTGGGAAACTTGAAAGCAGACTGAATCTAAATTACAGGCCTTTATTACATACTTTTATGTATAACATTGGGCAATGCACAGACATGTCTTGAATTTTTTTTTATCTTCAAATGGTCAATGACTGTAAAAACAGATTTCAGAAAATAGTCTTCTGTTAGATTAGTTTGCTGCTTTGGGCCTACTCTATCACCATAGCATAATTTGTCTCCAAGAGGAGTGTCTTTGAAGTCTGGCTTAATTTACAATCCACAAGTTTTTAAAGTAAGCTCATAGTTAGATATGCTCAATTTTACATGGAACAGGTCCCCAGGTAACTGAAAAATGTATGAGTTGTAATGTTCTTATCATAGTTTGGACAACTTTGTGGTTGTGAGGATAGAGTTACAGTCTTCTAGTTAATGAGACTATTTTGGGGAAAAAAATCCAGATAGTAGAATGCCTTCCCACATGTGCCTCTGTTTAACTTTCTGTATCCAAGCAAAAGAGAGACAGAAATGTCTGCTAAGATGTATAACCCAATATAGTTAATAATGATAACTCCAGTGCTAAGGACCTAATCATTTAATAAGATGTCATGGTCAATATAGAATTAATTTAAAAGACAATATGGATAAGATAAATGGACAAAATTCTTTTTATTATTTTTTTTATTAATTAGTAATTGTCAATCTGTGCGTCCCTTTCTATTTTCCCTATACCCTTAACCCATTAAAAAGTTGTTAATTCCAAGAATTGGACACATCATTCTGGAGCTGTTTAGTTTGGCCATGGTATGCTCTGAAGGTAGGGGGCAAAATAGCATCAAGAACACGAGATTTAGAATCAGAGAATATGGGTCAGGATCCCTGCTTGTAAGTATGTGACCTTAGTGAAGTCACAACTTTTCTGAAACTCATTTTCTTCATCTATAAATTGATGGAGTCAAGCTATTTAAATTCAGAGCTCCCTGAAAACATTAAATCTATGATCTTACCCTTGCTCTTGCCCTCAATATTATTTCTCTTCTTATGTAAATTCCCAGACGATCTACAGGTTCTTCACTGCTATTTCTAATGTCACTAGGCTGCCTGATTTTTGGAAGACCTGCATCTTGTTGAAGATAAAATGTCCTCTGGACATTATAGTTTTATGATGGGCAACTTGCATGTTGTGACTCTTGTTATGGAAGATTGCATCAATAGCAAGTCTAATATTGTTAGAACTGGCAGAGGGATGAGATTTGGCTAATCCTTTTTGGTAGAAAAAGAGACAAAATCATAATTATCTTTTTGTAAGCCATGTGCATTATTAGAACTTGCTTAAGAGAAAAGGACTTAAAAGGGAAATCATAGACACTAAGAAATAGCATTCTTCCATCAATTTAAAAAAGTCTCACTTTTTGTCTTGGAGTCAATAAGGCAGAAGAGTGGCAAGGGCTAAGCAATGGGGGGGAGGGGGTAAGTGACCTGCCCAGGGTCCCACAGGTAGGAAGCATCTGAGGTCAGATTTGAACCTAGAACCTCTCATTTCTAGACCTGGCTCTCAATCCACTGAGCCACCCAGCTGTCCCTCTTCTACTCATTTTTAATTGGGAACTTTGAAAGTACCATCTACATAGGAGAAGATAAGGCTTAGGGAGAATAGAAGCTTTCAAAGAAGAGAAAAATTTTAAAAGCCAAACATAATAAGCATTTATTAAGTGCCCGCTATGTATCAGGCACTGTGCTAAGCACTGGGGATACAAAGACAAACAAAAAACAGTATTTTTCTCTTAAGAACTCATAATCTAAGAGGGGAGGAGGGGAAGTCAACATGCAAATAACTCCACACAAACAAGTTATACACAGAATAAGGGGGAAATAATCAATAGAGGGAAGGCACTGGCATTGAAGGGGATTGGGAAAAGCTTCCTATAGAAGGAAAGATTTTAGATGGGATTAGCTGGTGAAAGAAAGCATAGAAGTATAGACCTGCAAATGTACAGACATAAGTTCAAGGAAGATGGTTATTATCTCTCACACTAAGCCAACTTATTATTATTATTACTATTATTATTATAGCTAGAATTTATATCATATTTTAAGATGTATAAAGCATATTACAAATATCTCATTTTGTCCCTACACCCCTGGGAGATAGACGTTATTATTATTCCCCTTTTAAAGATGAGGAGACTGAAAAAGGGAAGGTCAAATTGCCCAAAGTCCCACAGCTAGAAAATGCTTCAATTTATATTTGACCTCAGGTCTTTCTGACCTATTGACTATCTACTCTACTACCTAGTTTCCTAAATTAGATGAACAAGACCACAAAAATTTGAACCCAAAGAAATCCAGCTACTTGGATAAAAATTCCCTATTCAGCAATTAAAAAACCTGCTAAAAAAAAAAGGAAAGCAATATGACCAGAATTAAGTTTAAAGTTACATTTCATAACATATTCCACAATAAACTCTAAATGGATGCTTTACTTGTCAAAAATGTCATATCATAAATGAATTAATGGAGAATAAAAGGAAAGATTTTACAAGTATGGATCAAGGGATGATTCTAACTAGAGGAAAAGATGATTATGTAAGAAAAAAAGCACAATTCTTACTATTTAAAATTGAAAAAACTTTTTCTTAAGCAAAATCAATGCATTCAGAATTATGAAAAGTTTCCTTTAAAAAATCTTTGCAGCAAAGTGAAGGGAGCTGAACCAGGAGAACACTGAATAGGGTAAAAGAAATTTTATACAATGATCAACTCTGAAGAATTAAACTATTATCAGCAATGTAAGATTCCAAGATAACCCCAAGAGACTCATGATGAAAAATGCTATCCACAGCCAAAGAAAGTACTGTTGAGGTCTGATTGCAGATCAAAGCAGACAATTTTTCATTTCATTTCCTTCCTGGTTTTTTTTTTCTTGTAGGTATATGATGTGTCTTTTTTCAGGGCTTAGGGAATATGGAAATATGTACTGTATAACAGAGAAGTGGGAGGGAGGAAGAGAGGGAGAAAATCTGAATCACAAAATTACAGGTAACAATTGTGAAAATTTGTTTCTACGTGTAAATTTAAAAAATGAAATAGTTAAAATAAAAAATCTTTGCAGCAAATTTCCCTGGTAAAGGTCCAATATCCAACATATATGTAGGGCATTGATACAAGTATATATGAAGGACTGTTTCACAATAGATAAACCATCAAAGTATAATGATTTGGCAATTTTTAAAATGTATTTATTTGTTACATTAGTTCCAAGTAAGCTACTAATATCCATGTGGAAAAATGTTAAAAAATACTTAAAAAAACACTAATAATTAGAGAAGTACCAACTAAAATGATTACAGGAGCTTAATAGTTCTCTAAAAATAATATCAAGGCTGTTGGATAATCAAAAGACCAATCTCACAAAGTTGTTAAAGTCAAATTTTATATATACATATATATATACATATACTAGAGTGTATTTATGGTATATACCTAAATAAAACGTATATTTAGATATATAAAGTACTTTGTAAAACTTAAAGCACTATATAATGTTATCTATCATTATGATTACTAAAGCTACTGAGGCTGGTGAGAGGGACTGAGGACAATAGAGGTAGTAGTTTTTTAAACTATATTTAGAGGACAGTAAAGTAATGAGTTTGTATTTCAATAGTAACTGATTGAGAAGAAAGGAGGGAAAAAAGAGGCTCAGATGAAAATCTGGGATTCAGAAAAGCAGGCTAAAGCACTGAGTTCTAACAAAATAAAGTTGAATGAACCAAAACAAATATCCATTCTCTTGGGTACAAAAAGTCAATTTTGAAAGCAGAAAAAAAGTAAGTTTTTAGTGGGCTACAAGCTCAATATGCATCAGTATCATAACATGGCAACCAAAATTAGCAAACTTCATCTCTTGAATGAAGAGGAAATAGATTAGATTAGGGGTGCAGACATAGCCAAAGTGTTGGGGGGTCTCTTGTTGTTGATTACATTTGTTTGTTATAATGAAAGGTTAATGAACGGTGGTGTGGGGTAGTCAATGAAAAGTGATAAAGCAAAAGAAAAATAAAGGGGAAAAAGATCATCAGTTTTTAAAAAATACATAGAAGAGAGCAAAGGTAATTTCACAAGAAAACAAAGACAATCAGATGAGTTTTGTTAGTTCCATATTAAACGTAATATCCACTTCAAGAAACTTATGAGCAATGGAAATTGTCATTTTCATACATTGTGCCCTTTTCCTCATATATTGAAATATTAGTGCTTATTTGACATTGGTGAAGCTCATAATAAAAATAAAATTTAGAGGAAAAATGTGTTTATAATCCTATGGGATCCCATATCTAGAACTAGAAAGAAACTCAGAAGCCAACTCACATGAATGTTAGAGATTAAATATGTAAGAACATGTATATTACTTTAAAATGGCATTGCAGGGAGGAAGGCTGGGAGAGAAGAAGAGAACATGGATCACAAAATATCAGAAAACAATTATTAAAAACTGTAAGAATATGTAAAAAAACAAAATAAAGTAAAATTAATAAAAGTTGTATTGGCCATTGAATAGAACAGTTCTTTGGCTGGGCTATTTTTAAATATTGTAAATCTAAGATGTCTTTATTTTAATGCTATTATCAAAACTTACAATCTCTTTAATGAATATAAGTCATTTACGGGGCCAATTGGGGAGGGGGTTATTGGTTGTTGTCATTTAAGAGAAATACATCTAAAATATATTCATATAAAAATTGAAAAAAATATGACTACTTTCTTGTGAATAAATCCATGGTCTCTCTTGCATTTTGTTCTGTCCCACCTCCCCTGCCTTCTTTTTCCTCCCACCAAAAATATATAACAACTGATATCTGAGGTAATGCATATAATTCTGTGACAAATCCACTTCAGCCTTGGTAATGCCCTTCGTTTTGACTTCAAAACATTCACTGGCTCTCCTGGATTTGTACTATTTAACACCCAGATAAAGGTAAGCTGCCTTTTTTAATAATGATGGATTACATTTTCTCGTTATATGCTCTTATTCAATTGGATTTTTTTTTCAATTTAAGCACATCTATTCAAGAGGAAAGAAAATGGCAACATCAGCCTGAGAATAATTGTAGTTAATAGAAAGGTAAACAAGATGAAACACCAAGTAACATAAACTGATATTATCTGATTAAATTACCCCAAAACAGAACAACTAGATCCCTGACATAACCAAATTTCCAAGCTCATTGTATTTTTTTTCCTTCTCTTTAGCAGATTGCCATGTTAAAACTTGAATATTGTTCTAAGGGCCAAGAAATGACTTTGTGGGAAGTGAGGGGGTAATTTGAAGCAAGAAAATAATTGTTTTGTGTATATTCTGAAACAGATACCATGGAATTACATGTTTAGGGCCTGATAGAGCAGTTCACATGCAATAACCTCCTACTAGTTTCAAGAGATGTTTTGCCTCTAGACAAACTATAGGTCAAGCCTAATGTGCCTCAGATGTGGTCATGGTGATATTGAGATAATCTATTTTAGTCCCTTTAGCATCTCTCAATTGTGCAGAACTCCTGTGGGTCAGAACTCAACTACCTGCCCTCTCTGTTTGAGGAAATAAAGTGCTTAAAGCTTTACCAGATTTACAATAATGAAATATATGCCTGTTGTATCTGGAGCAAAGAAGCATAATCCTCATTTCCAATGCCTGTCACAATCTTAAATGTGAGGAGATAGCTCTCCCAAGGGAGGTGAGAAGGCAGGGCTGGCAAAGCAGTGTGGATTGTAGCTTTGAAGTCATAGGACTCAGGGTTGAATCTTGGCTCTGCTAGTCACTTAACCACTCTGGATCTCTGTTTCATATATGTAAAACTAAGCTATTTTATCCCTAAGGTCTATTCTTGTTCTGAATGTTTGCTCCTAGAAGCCTAAGAGGGCAGAATCACGGTGTCTCTCATTTGGATGCATGATGAAGGGCTCACTACTTCATGAAGCATTCCCTATTGGTGACTATAATTGTGAAGAAACAGAAAGAGAGAAAGGAGGGAAGAGGAAAAGAGGTAGAAGGAAAGAAGGAATGAAGGAAGGAAAGAAGAAAGGAGGGAGGAAAGGAGGGAGGAAAGGGGGAAAGAAGAAAAAAAGGAAGGAAGGAAGGAAGGAAGGAAGGAAGGAAGGAAGGAAGGAAGAAAAGAACAAGGGATTCTATAGGATGTAGAGGTAAGGTGGGAGTACACTGGCCAACCGCCATGTTCTAATTAGGATCCCTGAATTCTGGCCACGAACTCCTTTTCTCCTCTATTCCCCATGTTGAAGCAACGACAAAAGAAGGCACTCCATTTAATGGAATTTTACAGCTTTCCAAGGCCTTAGTACAGCTTTACATTTTACCCTCTGTTAAGCGAGCAAAATTACTGTTCCATCCAGATTCTTTTGCCAACTTACAAGCTCTTTTCATATCACTAGGACCCAAATTTGTTAGACAGGCAGACGGGAAGGCAATTTGTTAAGGGGTGTCCCTAGTTCTTTATTCTTTTGATGTGGAAAAGGGCAACAAAATCATTACAAACCTTATCCAACCTCTTTGCAATTGATAAAGTTAAACTGCTAAAAGAAATCAAACAATCAAGCAATACTTATGCATTTCACTGGAACCCTGGCTTTTGGCAGGGCAAATTTTATTTGGATTCTCCAACTTGCTTCACTTATTCAATTACTTTCTCTTGAAGGCAATGGGTTTCTTGGTCTTCTTCAATTCAAGCTTAGTAGATTTCTGAATCTCAGCCATATCTGGTTTTCCAGACATCTTTTCAAGATGAGCAAAGTAGAGAGGTAGCTTCGGAGTCCCCAAGGTTCTCCCCTGGATGGACAGTGGGCTCTGATTCAAAACCAAGATTCAAGGGAACAAAAAGTTGAAACTAGAAATGGTTGTGCCAGAAATGGAAATAGTTTCTTCATTGCTTTTCGGAAATGAGATAAAGGGTTGCCTGCAAATAGCCTTTTTTTCTTTTTAGGTTTTCTTGATAAGCCCAAATATTTCTCTTCCTTGTAAATCCATGTTTTTCTTCAGTAACCTTGAAGGTTACTGACCATTGAAAGATATTAGTGACCCTTTAGGACAGAGACAATATCAACTGTCTTTGATAATTAAGGAAGGATCCAAAGATTTTGAAATGTTAAAAAAATTGTAATACCAAGAACATACTTTCAGATTTATTAGGCTCAAATAATAATAAAAAAATAGCTAGGCTTACAAAGTTTATATATATAAAACTACACACACAGACACACAGACACACAGACACACAGACACACACACACACACACACACACACACACACACACACA